>NC_091474.1:9057091-9288332 GCF_036971445.1 Narcine bancroftii | reverse complement strand
TCCCCCCCTTCCCCCCGCCCCCCCCTTCCCCCCGCCCCCCCTTCCCCCCGCCTCCCCCTTTCCCCCCGCCTCCCCCCTCCCTCTAACTATTGAGCTTCTGAGAGCTGACAGTCCCAGGTGCATTCAGGCTATTTCGGTGTTGTTTGGACACCTTGCGAAGGATTGCAACACCCCGAAAGGTTTAGGTGGGGTCGATGTGTGTGAGCGAAAGAGTTGCAACAAGTTTAAGGGGCAACAGATTGGCGGGCGGAAAAAAAAGATGGATTCTGTCAAAGGGTGAAAATAAAAATGTCGTCAATATAAAATACAGAAAAAGGCACTCGAATGAGGATCAGAAACATTAACTCATTTCTCTTCCAAAGGTGACAAATATCTCGAGCAGCACCTGTGGAGCGGAAGGAATTGTAGATGTTTCCTTCCACAGATGCTGCACAATCCCCAAGGTGTTTGTTTTGGTTTGCTCTAGATTCAAACATTCACAGAATAATTTTTGTCTATTTGCAGCACATTTTATTTGAATAAGTTATTCTCCGATTGCTTTCCTGAGAGTAAGCATGAAAAAAATGGATGGATGGTCTCTTTTTTTAAAAATAAATATATTGTTGCTGAATTACTTCAGTATTTGTATTTATTGTATCCATGGACACTTCTATATTTAAAACCAATGCAAAGAGAAATTTATTTGGTGCAATAACAAAGAAGGCTCGCCAGCGACTACTTTCTGAGGTTTCGAAGGCAGTTTAATATGTCACCGAAGACTCTTGTAAATTTCTGCAGGGGTACCGTGGAGATCATTCTGGCTGGTTGCATCACTGCCTGGTAGGAAGGTACCAACTCTCAGGAAGAATAAACCCCAGAGGGTTATAAACTTGGCCTGCGCATCACAGGCTCAGACCATTCCATCGAGGACTCCTACATGAGGTGGTAGCTTAAAAAAAAATCAGCCTCTATCCTCAAAGACCCCCACCACCCTAGACCATGCCCTCTTCACTCTGCTACCATCGGGAAAAGATACAGGAGCCTAAAGACGAGCACTCAGTGGCACAAGGACAGCTTTCCCACTACCATCAGATTCCTGAATAACCAATGAACCAAAGACACTGCCTGACTTTTGGTGTACCATTATTTTTATTATTTTTATATTAAAGTTGTAAGATGGTTATAAAATATGAATGCGCTACGACGCTGCCGCAAAACCTCGAATTCATGACAATGAATCTCGATTCTGCTTCTGAAAAATGAAAATATTGGAAATGCTCATTCTGTCTGGCAGCATTTATGGAAATCAGTGCTTCAAACTGATGACCCATCATCAGATTTGGGAAATGTTAATGAAAAGACACAGCTGCAGCAAAAAGGGAAAGATGGAGAAAAACAGGAGTGCCAATAATGAATAATGCAAACAGTGGCAGTGCCAGGGTGGTGAAGGCTTAATTGTAGACAATCTCTCTGGAGGAGACATAAAACAGAAGAAGATAAATGAGCGGAAAGCATAAATAAACACTGAGGTGCAGGAGTCTACAGTTGTTGGAATTTGAAGAGAATGCTGGAAGTACTGAGCAGATCAGGCAGCATTTCTGTATTAATCTTAGTTTGCTGGTCTTCTATAAGAGCTGGCCATTTCTGATACAAACTAGAAAAGCTGTTTATCAAAAATTGTTAAATTCTTCATATACATCTGAGGAATGTAACATGCCTAGTTGAGATCCTTCTAATAAATCAGTCCGTCCTTGTGCAGGGTTTCAGCCAAAAACATCAACAATTCCCACCCCACCAACAGGTGCTGCTCGACCTGCTGAGTTCCTCCAGCAGTCTGCATTTTGTTGCCTTTCCTCAAAATTTTATTGAGCTGCATTGAAACAGGTGGAGAAACCAAAATGGAGATCGAAGTGCAAATGGAATGGAAGATTAAAGCCGCAGCCAATTAAAAACTCAGGGTGACCTTTATAAATGACCATAAATAATCTCTGATGCATGCACCCAATCTGTGCTTTGTTCCTCCAATGTAGAGAAGACAAAATTGTGAGCCAAAGTGAAAGCAAAATTCATTAGTCAAGGATCTGAAATTTAAAAGTATGATATTAAAATATCACATAAAATTACTTTATCACCATAATAATTATTTTACGGGTCCAAATGTTGAATGATGTTTTGAAACCTTAACTTTGAATGTCTTATCTTTCCTCAGAGTAAACCATAACCCTGTTGAATCTGCTAATTTAGTTTAGTAAAGGTGTGAAAACTTGGACCACATTGAGGTTTTTTTAAGGATGAATGATCAGTGAAGAAACTCTAATGAATGGATGCTCTGTTTGAGCATGTTACTGAGAGAAAATTCTTCAAGTTTATGTTGTGTGTTAACTGATAAAGGCAATGATATGACTGCCGATAAAGAGTGATGTTTCCTATCCAACTATTGAGGCATTATAAGGAAAGTGCTATGGAGGAAACCTGAAATTTGTGAAATAGATAGAAAAGAGCGAATCCAGGAAGAAGAATGTAAAATGCAAGGAAATGAGATGGTAACCAAGTTTATTTTGGGGGGAAAAAAAATGGGAGATGGATGCATTGCTAAATAGTGTAGTTTTCTTCTTTGGGAGTAATGAATTATGCCTTCTCATTGAGATACTGTAGCAAATCCACAGAAACTCTACACATGAAAGGACTCTCTTTTGCTTATCTTTCTCTTATCGGTGGGGCCGCAGAGCCAGTGGTGTCTCTTACGTGCTATTCAACGATTAAAAGTTAACAAAGTTTATGTATGATGTACGTGGCAGTAAAGGGATTTTCAATCTTGAGTTTCATTTCTCAGAATATGAATATAAATACAATACATATGCCAGACACGTATTCATATTTTAAAATATATAAATAAAAGTTTTTTCATGAATATGAGCGTCTTGGATGGTTAATGTTAGCAGTTTCTTAGGTTATATAACATTCTTACTGCCTGGTGGTGCTAACTCTGATACTCCTGTATAATTTACCTGACAGGAGCAGCTGAAAGATGCTTTGTGTGGGGTGGAAAGAGTCTTCAATGATTTTGAGCACCCTCTTCAGACAACGATCCCGGTAGATCATGTTGATTTGCTTGGAGGTGGGGTGCGGACAGGAGATTCCAGTGATCTTTGCCTCTCTTATGGTCCTGTAGATTGACCTCTGATCCATTTCCCTGCAGCAACCGTACCATACTGGCATCTTTCTCCAGGTGGTTCAGGACAGAGTAATTGGACAAGACTATAGCATTGACATTCAAGATGGGTTTGGTACAAACAAATATCCGTTTCAAGATTTAACAATGCTTCAGTTTAGTTACTGAAGTAGCATTCGACATATGGTTTTCTCCAACTAGGAGAGAAATAAATCTGTTGCCATCAACAAGAAAGCATGGACAGTTTTGGCTGGGGAAATGAGAGCTGCAGAGTCACTCTATTCCAATTTTGCAGGAAGTGATTTAATGATCTAACCAGGTCAGGGAAAATTTAATACATTCTGTCTTCCTATCAACCCAAACCCAGATCAGTATAAAAATTTTCGGTTTTGTACACTTCAACATCTTCCCATTTTTCTGTGCAGTATTGGGAAGGGCTGTTTCGTATGCAAATTTTCCCTTGCATAACCTCATAGTATTCATGGCATATTTGGGCAAATTGTACAAAAATGCTTGAGAGAGAAGAAGAGGCACCAGTTTTCCATAAGTTGCACAGAGGCGAAAATCAAGGAAATGTAACATTAGATGTTACATCCTAATGTTTCTTAAATATCTGAACTATGAAAAGCCTATGATAAGACTTTTCTTAGACAACTCGGACAGTGCAGTTTGCAAAGCAGAATCGCTACTGTCTCAAAGGAGTTTGTCCATTTTCCCTGTGTCATTATGGGTTTCCTCAGGGTGCTCTGATTTCTTCCCATTTTCCAAAGAAATACGGGGTTAGTGGGTTAATTGGAAACATTGGTGCGTTTGGGTGGTGTGGGCTCACAGGTTGGAAGGGCCTGTTACCATGCATTATATCCAACTTTAAAAATATAATTCAAACCTATTTCTTCTATTTCACAGCACCTTCAGTGGAAAGCAGGAGTCTTTGAACATGTCTAATAGCAGTCTTTCAACAAAGCTTGATAATTATGAAAGTGCGCTGTCATGGGGGGAATAGCCAGGCACCACTCATGTTTGGCTGATTGGTTAGAGAAGAATGTATTGACATTGAAAATATAGAGCCTGCATGGTGTTTTGCATGTAGGTAATGCAGAAAATATCTCCTGTAAATCAGATGCAGATACCTTATTCATTTTACAGTGCATATTTGATGTGAACCAAGGTGCTCCCCAATAGAATGATAACTTGGAAGGTGATGATCTTGAAGTAGGAAAGTAGAAGTTTCATTCATTAATCCCCTGAGGTAGTCATCAAAATGTCCCAAAATTCTTCCATAGCAAAGTTGTCATAGTCCTTGGTGGAACCCTTGGACTCCAAAATGCAATGGACGTGTGCTAAAAGCATCATATCCATTAATGGTAGGTGAATATATCTCAAACCAGAGGGATTTATAATAATAGACATAGTAGGAAATTGAATAGAAAACCGTGATTAATCAAGAGCATGCACAAATGTTTTGGATAAGATGTTGGAATGTAAAGGTTCCTTTCCATTACGTAACCACACATAAAACTTAACGAGGTGCAACCTTTTGTCATGTTACTTCATAATTGTATCCTCATACCAATATGACCTTTCACTTGCCTCATGATGAATGCAAGTGAATGACATGACACAATAATGGATGCGTAAATTGATGTTTGCCTGACTGAAGAACTGTCCGTGAGGGGTTGTAAGTGAAAAATTCAAGTTCTTCTCAGTTTCACTATTTGACTGAATCTTGCAACATATTCTCCTTTAATGCTGTATCCAAATGCCTTTTGAAATGACTGTTCAATCTGTTTTCCTATGTTTTCCCCAAGCTTTGAACTCTGAATCATTAAAGCTTTTTCAAATGAAAACTATTTTTTTTTTAATTTAGAGATACTGCATGGTAACAGGCCCTTCCATCCCTTGAGTCCGTGGTGCCTAAATACACTAATTAAACTCCAACCCTGTACATATTTGGAGAGTGGGAGGAAGCTGTAGCGCTCAGATGAAACCCCCGATGACACTGGGAGAATGTACAAACGCTTTACAAACAGTGTGGTTTTGAACCTGGGTCACTGGCACTGTAATAGCGTTGTGTTAACCATGCATGAAACTAACTTTTGTCAATCATATTCAAAATGTATTAATAAAGTTATAAAAATATGCAGAATAGTTCTATAAGTTTATTCAGTTAATATTACGGTACATTGTAAATATTGGCACTTGAGGGTTAAAACACCAAAATCTGCAGACACCGTGATTGAAGTAAAAACACAGTGCAGGAGACATTCAGCAGGTCAAACAGTGTACTTTATATAGCAAAGATAAAGATAGATAACCAATGTTTCAGGCTTGAGCCCTTCATCAAGGTATAAGCAAAATGTAGGCAGAACTGCTCTCATTCTTCTAACCTAAAGTTCTTAGCAGTTAGAAGAATGAGAGCTGTTCTGCCTACATTTTCTCCAATATTTTTGTACTTGCAAAGGCTCCTGTCCTCTTGATCTGAAATCAGAGTAGTGAACACTTATTGCATTCTTTCCAATACAAATACACTTTTCTCACAGGCAAAGAAACAAACATTGTGGACCGGAGAATGCTGTTTTGTCAGATGGATAATTCTGATGAAAGGTCCTGGCCTGAAATGTTAACCATTCTTCTCCGTTCCTCTGGCAGATTATTTTTGAACCAACCTTTCCGGTTTGCCAGTTCTAATGTAAGATTTGTTGTTTTTTTTAATCATCTTTTTAGTTTACCAAACCTGCAAATTCTCTTCTATTTCAGCTTTCCAGCAAATATATTGTTTTACATCTCATCATTCCAGCCATTTTTATTTTGCCTCTCCTGCTTCATTCATCTTCTATTTATATGTTCTCTAGATAGGTCAGTTTTCATCACTCTCTTAGCCAGGATTAACAACACTCACATTGTTCAGTGTCAGATCTCCCCTTTGTTCTCATTTGTTACCATTGCAATCTAAAATGCAATAATTTTTAACCTAATTATGACAAAAAGTAATCAACTTAAATTGTCAGCAATTTTTCTTCACAGATATGGCTTGACTTTTTTGTATTTCTAATATTTTCTATTTTTATATCCTGTAAGATTACAGTGAAACTTGTTTACTCTTGTCCCCATCACTACCGTAATTAAGACCAACATACAATAGGTAGTTACAATCGTCTTTCACTGTACAGTTGCTGCCTTGCCTTACCAGTTGAAATTCTTAGCATATCATTTGAGATACCCAGAAGATGCAGTATTTTGCTTATTTCAACTTAGAAAGATACAAAATTACTTTAGACAGAGTAAATGAAGACTTTTTTTTGTTGACCAGTGTGTTTAGAATCATGGATGATAGGATCTCAAGGGACAGCCATTCAGGCCTGGGGTTGTGAATATTTGGAATTCTGAACCCAGGAGGATTGCAAAGCATTGGCACTGAAAATATTCAAGGAAGAAATTCAAATTATTGAATGTGAAGGTATATGAGTTAGTTCAAAAAGTAGTTCCATGGTAAATAAAAAAAATCTATGAAATGGGTGCAATGGCCTACCTCTACCGCTATTTCTTATTTTCTTTCTATGATAAGTATCATCATCAGGCTATCCCATGTAATTGAGGATAATGGCCTTTATTCCGTTGATCCACGGAGTGTAGATGGCTCTGCGTTTATTTCTTTATAACATGAACATGATGTTGCACAAGAAGCGCGCGATACTTCACAAATCAACTAACTAATTCCAATAACATGAAGACCACGACGATTGGAGCTGATGGATTTGTTCCAGGCTTCATCTGCTTCACAGCCATTGAGTTCAAAGTAACTGTCCGCCTGTTCCATCATTGAGGACTTGGTTGGATTGTTTTTTTTTGTCAGGGACCTCACCCTCGATCTTATCACTATGTGTAACCCTACTAGGAGCATAGCTCCAGACGGCATCAGTTTCGGGATCAAATGAAGACACAAGCTTCTCCACCACGACAAAGTGACAATCTATGGAGAAATGTACAAAACCCTGGACCTCCAAATATCAATATTTTCCACTTATTTATCATTTCATATAAGGTTTGCTTTTCAATACTTCCTACTAAAATGGACACTTTCAGTTTTATTAATGATATTTTCCTCCTTCCATGAGTTTGCCCATTAAACTATTAGATACCCTTAACAGTTTCTGCATCTCCTCAAGTTCACTTCCCACCTTGTCTCCTTGCCTAATCATTCAAATAGCTATAAACAGCTGAGGCCCAAACATTAATTATTGAGGTATCAAACCAAAAGTGTATTTACACTCTCCCTCTATGAACCAGACCTCAGCTTCTGTTTAATTCTATAAGCCCCAATATGGTACAGTAATTTATTATTTGACAACTTATTGAATGATTTTGGAAATCCACATTCATTACATTCACTGATTTTCCTTTGCTTTTTCTCATTTCCCTTAGTTATAAAAATAATACTTTACCCAAATTGAAATCTCTTGCAGTAAACAACATGATTTTTATATCGTCATTAGTACATTTGTTATATAGGCTAAATGTGCTACATCACACTTCATTCAATTTCCTATTTTTCATGAGTAGCGTTTTAACATGAGATGTCATAAATTTTGACATATCCACATGTAAGCGGACTAATTAATCCAACTGAGCCCATTTCACTATTTTGTTTGCCTCTTGTTTTTCACCACCATCTATGCTATAACTATCAACTTCTGTGAACTTTTTCCAGAGGAATTCTGCTACAATATCTTAAATGTAGGCAATAAAAAGAGAAAATGCTGAATGAATTCCAGCAAATTGGATAATATGTAAAGGGAGACATTAATATTCTTTACACTCCAATGTCGAGAAGATTGCTGAAAAAATTAACATAATTACTGACCATGTAGTCGTTCACACTGGGCACCTTTTTAGATTGCAAGTGCCTGAGTGCAACAGTTCCAGTGGTTGGATGTGCAGTAGAATGGGTGATCAACAACAAATTTTTCCTGTATGATTTACACTGCAGGCTTCCTTTGAAAAGTTGTTGGGGTCCTGCAGGATAAATCACGGTGCAGGAATTGACTCAAAATTCCTGTACATACCTTTTCAGACTGCCCATGTAGCAGCAAAATTCCCTGATTGTGATGTTGCATGCCTGCAATCTAAAATTCCCTTAAGATAACTTTTCTGATCTACCCTATTTAAACAGAACTTTGATCATCATTTTATATTATCGCAGCAAAGCATTTTAAGGTATTGAAGGGAGCTAGATGATGAACTGTAGAATTTCTGACTGGTCAAATAGAGGATTTACTGTACTTGGTCTATCAAAAGTCATTAAGTTTCAGAATTTTTCCTTAATCTTTTCTGCTGCAAGGAGAGCAATTCCTAATCTCTAATTCTCTAATTTTTCCCTGCAATAAACTCCTCTCATTCCTTGCATCATCCTTGCAAACTTCTTGGTACTCTCTCCAAAGCTGTGGCAGGTTTTGATTTTTTTTCCACTAGTTGCTGTGGTTGGTTCACATTCATTATAAAACTAGTTGCAACTGTTCTACCATCACAAAAGGAGCATCTGAGCTATCGTATTTTGCTTCACCATTCTTGGATGAGGGTTTTTTTAAATTTGCAAAAAGAATTAGCAAATAATATCAGAGAAGATACAAAAAAACAAGTAAAGAGAGGTGAGAATAGATGTAGGACCATTAGAAAATGACGCTGGAGAAATAATAATGGGAGACAAGGAGATGGCAGAGGAACAAAATGAGTATTTTGCATCAGTCTTCACTGTGAAAGACATTAGCAGTTTGCCAGATGTTGAAGTGTATCAGGGGAAGGGAAGTAGTGCAGTTACAATTTCAAGGGAGATGTTCAGAAAACTGAATGGGTGAAAAGTGGCTAAGTCTCCCAGTTCAGATGGATTGCACCCTCAGATTTTGAAAGTGGATGCATTAATAATGACTGTTCACATATCAATAGATTCTGGTAGGATCCTGGAGGGACTGGAAAATCACAAATGTCACCCCAGTATTCAACAAGGCAGGGAGGCAGCAGAAAGGAAATTATAGATGGGTTAGCCCAATATCAGTGGTTGGGAAGATGTTGGAGTTGATTGTCAAGGATGAGGTTATGAAGTACTTGGAGGCACATGATAAGATAGGCCAAAGTCAGCATGGTTTCCTTAAGGGAAAGTCTTGCTTGGTAAACCTATTGGAATTCTTTGAAGAAGTGACAAGTAAGCTGGATAAAGGAGACACAGTGGATGTTGTGTATTTCGATTTTCAAAAGGCCTTTGACAAGGTACCACACATGAGACGACTTAAGAGCCTGTACTCTTTTGGAATTTAGGAGAATGAGGGGAGATCTCATGGAGATATTTTGATAGCTGAAAGGCATGGTCAGAGTCAATGTAGAAAGGTTGTTTCCCATAGAGGGAGAGTCTAGGACAAAAAGGCACCACTTAAAGATTGAAGGGTATTCTAAGTGGATAAGAAATGCAGATGAATTTCTTCAGCCAAAGAGTAGTAAATCTGGGGAATATGTTGTCATAGGGGGTTGGGGAGGCCATGTCATTAAGTGTATTTAAGGCCGAGATTGATAGGTTCTTGATTAGAGAGGTTATTAAAGGGAGAAGGCCATGCAGTGGGGCTGAGTGGAAAAGTGGATTAGCCCATGATTAAATGGCAGGGCAGACTCAAAGGGCTTAATGGCTTATTTCTGCTCCTATGTCTTATGATGTTCTTAAGCACTCCTTGAATTGATCACTTTTCTTTAGCTACATGTCCCCTTATCTTCCTCTTTGTATTATCCAACTTATATGCATCCTTGGGGCTTACCACATCTCTACTCATATCTTTGGCTTGGCTTCGCGGACGAAGATTTATGGAGGGGGTAAAAGTCCACGTCAGCTGCAGGCTCGTTTGTGGCTGACAAGTTCGATGCGGGACAGGCAGACATGGTTGCAGCGGCTGCAGGGGAAAATTGGTTGGTTGGGGTTGGGTGTTGGGTTTTTCCTCCTTTACCTTTTGTCAGTGAGGTGGGATCTGCGGTCTTCTTCAAAGGAGGTTGCTGCCCGCCAAACTGTGAGGCGCCAAGATGCACGGTTTGAGGCGATATCAGCCCACTGGCCCACAAGTCAATGTGGCAGGCACCAAGAGATTTCTTTAGGCAGTCCTTGTACCTTTTCTTTGGTGCACCTCTGTCACGGTGGCCAGTGGAGAGCTCGCCATATAACAGGATCTTGGGAAGGCGATGGTCCTCCATTCTGGAGACGTGACCCATCCAGCGCAGCTGGATCTTCAGCATCGTGGACTCGATATAACGTGCACATTATATACATATTTTACAAACCAGACCCCTCCTCCCACGTGTTATATGCATGTGTGTGCTGTACAAGAATATTTTTTACATGTTGAAAAATATGCACAAAGTCGAACCGGTAATTTATAGCGGGCTTGGGAATATAATAGCGGCATTGAAAGAACATACATAATTTATAGTGGCCATGGGAAAGAAGTGAAGGCAATTTATAGTGAGCGTGGGAATACTATAGCGAGCGTGAGAATATCCAAGGACAAGTTATAGTGGCCGAGGGAGGAGATTAAAATCAAGAGCTTCTGATTTGAGACAACATTAGAATTAAAATCCTGCTTAACTCTGAAGCCAGTCTTTGATTTATTTAATTGTTTCCTCTCCAAACCTTTGTTGTAGCATATCATATAAAATGGACAATTGACACCTGGGGTGGTGGGAGGGGTGGGGGAATTGATTGGGTGTTAATTGCAGAAGATTAACTGTGGCAGATACTTCATGTCCTATTTAAATGCAAATTGATTTTGTCAGTCAGAATTTAGAATGCAGTACCCGCATGGTATATGCATATGCATGTTATACAATTTTGTTCACACAATTCATGGTTTCTATGCATTATATGTGTGTGCATATTATATGTGTGTGTGCATTATATGAGTGAAAATATGGTACACGTTTTCATAGTAACGAATAGTTGGCAAAATAGCAGATTTTTAAAAAATCAGCCATTTGTTATGTTGTGGAATGCATCAACAGAAAGGGTGGTGAAAGAAAATTGAATCGTTTAACAAGGGAGAAACAAATGGAAAGACTAGGAAAATTAAAATAATGGAATTGATGGGGAGGTCTTTTCAATCAATATGCCACAGATAATAGTGGATTAAGTGACCTCTCTCTGGGTGTAAGAGTCCATAAACTAGCAGATCAGTTACATACTTTTCTATCTTTTTGAAAGCCAAGCCACCATTGCTTACATTAGTCAAATGGTAATAGGTTTTGTATCTATGCCTTTTTTATTGTTACTTGCATTTAGGAATGGCATTTTAAAGCTATCTTATTTCCAAATTTATTTTGTGGAAAAACGATTAATCCCAAACATTTAATAAAATGGCCAAGTAACTAGCTTCAAGGTTCCTTTTTATGTTACATAATAATACATTAAAAATGTAACATACATGATGTACTTTAATCTTTTCCTGCCATAAGGCAAAGTCGTCATTTACAGAACAAGAGAAAGAGAAGCAAAAGAGAATCCCCTCAGAATCACTGAGCATTCGTGTATTCACCTCCAGTGCTCTGCAGCCACACGGACTCCTGTTCAAGTCATTGGCAAGCCAAACTCTAGATCCAAACCTCCAGCACAATCAGGAAGGCCGTTCAGGAGCCCTCCTTGCCCTCAGCACCCTCTCGAATCCCAGCTCCAGTATCTGGCTCACATGAACTAGTGTCCAGAATCCTGCAGCCTGTGTGGGATTCCAAACCACTGTGTTGATCCCTCAGCCACTGAGCCCCTTGCTGGTCTGCTGCCATGGTCACCTTCGCTTTAGGGTCCTTCAGCCACTGAGCCCTTTGCTGGTCCACTGCCATGGTCATGGTCCTGTAGTGTAATTTCTTCTGCTTTTCCTCAACAGAGGGGAGGGTAGTTTCTGGTGCCCTGTGCCAGTCCGCTGCTCCCTCTCATGGTTGCTACTGATCACAGGTGCTGCCATCTTTAGCCATGACCTTGCGTTTGCAAAAATGTACTTAGAAACACCATCTGCTTGTTTAACAGGCCATTTAAAGCCTGTACAGAGCTCCTGGCTCGGAGCAGCACTATGTCACCACTTGCCTACTTCATATCAGCAGTAGGGCTGCTGTTACAGTAGCTTCAAAGTAATTGTATACATTATTAGCATATTGATCATTGTTAGCCCTCCTCCCACTCTGTTCTTTTACAGCTTTTCCTCAATATCTTTCAGATTATCTGTCTATTCTGTTTTGAAGCTGCTGAGATGATATAAGCAAAATTGGTTAGTTTTGTTTATCTTTAGGAACCACAGGGTTTTGTCAATTTTCTCTTGCTAAACATTGACTGTGCCACTGCCTACTTATCTCTAGTTTTTTTTTCATTTACAACCTTAAACTCCTTGATTGAGATGGCTGTCAAATTTATAGAAAACTAGTTGCATTGAACAGTTGAATAAAGTCTTACTCGTATGGATTTATCAAAATATATGATTACATACATCTTTCTAGTGCTGAAAGATCTCAGCTTGAATGAAGGGAAACAATCCTGTTTCTGCAGACTCCCTTGAGATTGCAACACATTTTGTTTGGTACCATTCATCCAGCAAGGGAGCATCGAAATGCCTCTTAGCCAGATGATTTTAACACAATCATGAGTTATCTAGCTCTGTATTGCTAGTTTTAATCCTGGAACTGCTAAATTTATAGAGCTTTTGAGAAACAGCAAATATGCTTCAGCATTTGTATAAGTCCAGAAAGATCACACAGAATACAATAAACAGTATTTCTCTTACCTCCTAAACACTTCAAAATTTTATTCCTGCCTAGATCTTTGCAATTTCCATGAAAAAACAAATTAGCTTATTGAACTAGAATTGTTTTCACATCATTAGACTTGCCCTCTAACACTCAATAACATACGTCAAGATTAAATGGGAAAAGCTCCACATATAGTATGCTTTGATAAATCAAGTTCTTACTGAAACATTTCAATAAAATTAAGGTATCTAAGAAGTGGAAAATATGAATTTTCAATGAGGGCAAGTCAAAAAGTTCATTTTGATACATACAGTCAGAAAAATTTTCAAAATTAATTTCATGCAAGAAATGAAATATTTCATTTCTTGTCATGTACATTATCTATGTTGTACCATCTGAGGAAATACTAAATAAAGTAGAACGTTGTGAAGGGTATAGGCAGAGTAAATGCAAGCAGGGTTTTTTTCCCACTGAGGCTAGGTGAGAGAAAAATTAGAGGACACAGTTGAGAGTGAAAGGGGAAATGTTTAGACCAGTGGTTCTCAACCTTTCTCTTTCCACTCACATATCACTTTAAGTAATCCTTATACCATCGGTGCTCTGTGATTAGTAAGGGATTGCTTAAGGATGGAAAGAAAAAGTTTGAAAACCACTGTTTTAATCGTACCTAATTGACACGTTATCTGCAGGTTTCACAACTCCAAAGGAAATGGGTCAATGACAATTTTTCTCAAGCAAAATATTTCATTAACAATTGGGTCTAGAGCAGTGATTCTCAACCTTCACCATTGCTTAAGGTGGTATGTGAGTGGGAAGGGAAGGTTGAGAATCACTGCTCTAGACCCAATTGTTAATGAAATATTTTGCTTGAGAAAAATTGTCATTGACCCATTTCTTTTGGAGTTGTGAAACCTGCAGATAACGTGTCAATTAGGTACGATTAAAACAGTGGTTTTCAAACTTTTTCTTTCCACCCTTAAGCAATCCCTTACTAATCACAGAGCACCTATGGCATAGGAAATATTTAAAATAGTGTGTAAGTCGAAAGAAAATGTTTGAGAACCACTGGTTTGGGGGAACTTCTTCACGGAGAGGATGGTGGGAGTGTGGAACGAGCTGCCAGTTGAAATGAATGTAGGCTCCATTTTGACATTCAGTAATGTCAATCTTTACCTCCTATGGTTTTACTCTTTTAGATTTGCATTCTCTTTCCTATATTTCTATAGATCCTTGATAATCATATAGGTTTTGATCCTCTTCCTTTTAAATTTATTTGACCTCTGCTTTCAATTATTCTCTGATTCTCTCCTACATGAGTTATCTGATACAGGCAGTCCGCAGTTTATGAACGTCCTACTTAGGATAACTCATACTTATCAACGGATAAGCGCAGCTTCAGAGGTTCATCGGCTCGAGGAAGGAGAACGCCGTCTGCCTTTTTAAGTCAGATCACGTTGCCTCCCTTGATGCCTACTTCAAGAAAATGATTCCAGTCGTTTTATATGCATAGAAAGGTAAAATATATACCATATACTAAGACAAACATTTGACTAACTGATGCTAAATGTACCTGTTCCGATTTACCTACAAATTCAACTTAAAGGACAGATTTAGGAACGGATCTTGTTCGTAACCCGGGGACTGCCTGATAACCATCAAAGTTTTAAACACAACTTTTCATCTGGAAATTTTCTGAAGCATCCGTCATATCTAAAAATTTTAACTTCATGATGCATTTTTTTCAGAGACAAAATGTCCCTCCTGTAATCTCAATACTATGTGCCAGATGTCAGACAGTCCTTCAACTGACACCACTAACTAAAGATGGCCAACTGGTCATTCATCCCATGGCTGTTTGCATTTTATGATGTGTGAGACTGTTAACCAGGTTACCCATAGAACAGTCGTCAGCACTTCCATTTATAAATAAAACAGATTATTTACCAGGGTTTTGTTGATAATTTTCCCCTGTGCAGTCATTGTATGTAGGAAAAAAAATTGTCTTTTGTCCTGTACTAAATACTTTTAGGAATGTTAGCTGTCAGTTTGACTCTTCCCTGCACTGTCCATTGACAGATAAGATATACAAGTATTTGGATAACAAAGATTGACTAGACCATAAGACGTACAGTGCCCTCTATAGTGTTTAGGACAAAGACACTTTTTTCCTTTATTTGGCCCTGTGCTCCAGTTTTAAATTTGTAATCAAACAACTCGCATGTGATTAAAGTGCACATTCCAGATTGTATTCAAGATTATTTGTATACATTTTGGTTTGACCATGTAGACATTACAACCCTTTATGTACACATTTCCCTCATTTCAGGGCACCATAATGTTTTGGATATTTGGCTTCACAGGTGTTTATGATTACTTGGGTACATCTAATTGCTTCATTGGTGCAGGTATAAGAGAGCTTTTGAACACCTTTGGAGACTGTAGTTGCCATTTTTCAACGTGAACCAAGAACCGTAGAACATTGCAGTACAGAAACAGGCCCCTTCAGCCTTTCTAGTCTATGCCACACAATTTTATTTTGCCTAGCCCCACTGATCTACACCCAGCCCTTAGCCCTCCATACCTCTCCAATCACGTGCCTGTCCAAATTCTTCTTAAATGTAAAAATTGAGCCTGGATTCACCATTTCAGCTGGCAGCCACCACTCTCTGTGAGAAGAAGTCCTCCCTAAATTTCTCCCCTTTCACCTTAACCCAAGGTTTTTATCTCGCATTCCCTAAGTGGGATACCCCTCATAATTTTAAATACGCCTATCAAATCTCCCCTCATTCTTCTATACTCCAGGGGATAAAATCCTAAACAGTTTAACCTTTCCTTGTAACTTAGTTCCTGAAGTCCAGGAAACATCCTAGTAAATCTTCTCTGCACTCTTTTTATCTTATTAATATCTTTCCTATAGTTAGGGACCAAAGCTGCACACAATTTGGCTTTACCAATGTCTTATACAAGTTTACCATAACATCCTAACTCCTATACTCAATACTTTGATATATGAAGGCCAATATGCCAAAGCTCTCTTGACAACCCTATCTACCTGTGACACCACATTCAGGGAATTATGTCTCAGTTTTCCCAGATCCCTCTGTTCTTCCACACTCCTCAGTTTCTACCATTCACCGAGTATGTTCTGCCAAAATGCAACACCTCACACTTGTCTGCATTAAATTTCATCTGCCATTTTTCAGCCCACTTTAACAGCTGGTTTGTTTTAATAAGTCCTGTAGAATTACTTTCTAAAACTTTAACCATGTGCTTTACCATGTCAGATATAGATGTGCAAATGATAACCAAATTTAGTAGTTTGCTTCAGAAAACCAGGAATATCATTCTTATTTTGAATTATATGTAATATTCATATTTTACTTTAAAATTTGGTACAATCTCATTACAGAAAGTAAGTCAAATCTCTGGGTAAAACTGTTTGTTGGTTAAGATTTTGAAATAAAGAGTGGTGTCAATGTGGGGAGTAGAATGGTGATCTGAAATGCTCAGGGAAAAATTTTGAAGGCTATACATTTAAAATTAAATTGTTGAAATGCTGAAGACTTCAATGTCCTTTGGTTGAAAATGTGGTGCATTCCCTTCGGTTTTTTTGGAACAGCCAGAGAACAGTCAGCGTCAGAGTGGGATGGAGAATTAAAGTCGTATGGCTGTGGTTGGGAGCTTAAGGTCACACTTGTGGAAATTTTACTTCAGTTTATGTGACTTCAGTCTGTGTATAGAGTTATCTGTTTTAAATCGTAATATTATTGATAAAATCCCAGAGAACCTCACAGCAGTTTATAATTTATCAAGTTAAGCTTGTATTCAATGGCTGGATAGGATGTGAAATATTTAAAGCAAATATAATTTTGAGTTGTTTAAGGAGAGGGGAAAGAAAAGGCCTTTACTGTAGAAGGCATCAGTGTTTCATGGAGGAGTAATTTATCTTTTATATAATTATATGTTATTCTGTTGCTTCATACCCTCTTTCTTTGTCTTGGCTTCGCGGACGAAGATTTATGGAGGGGGTAAATGTCCACGTCAGCTGCAGGCTCATTTGTGGCTGACAAGTCCGATGCGGGACAGGCAGACACGGTTGCAGCGGCTGCAGGGGAAAATAGGTTGGTTGGGGTTGGGTGTTGGGTTTTCACCACCTGAATTGTGAAATAATGTCTTCACATCTTGCTCTTATTTTCTATTACAAATTCATCTTCCAGCAAATTCAGTGAACTACTGGACCTACTCATCTCAAATCTCTTTTTTTTTGGGGGGGGCGGAAGGGGTAAAGGTGTACATTGCCTGCCACTTATTCTCTCTCCTTACTTTGTTAAAGAATATTGTCTTGCTCCTTGAATAACTGGAGTCCATATTATGAAGGTGCTTCTTTAATATTACTCGGGGAAGGCTACCCAAGGGTTTTCAATTAATGAAAGTGAAGGATTGGTGATATATCAAGATGATGTGATGGTGTTTCCAAGCAGCCACAGGTATTGCATTTCTCTGCGCTGGAAAAACAGACGTGCAAAATGCCACCAAATGATCATATTTGTGTTAACTATATCCCATTGAATACCAATGTGAGCAATAAAAGGTTGATTTCCCTGTCGTATGGACCTAGATCTCCTTGGTGTAGTGAATATCAAAAAAAATCAAATAGACTAGAATAGTGCCTTGCTCAGGGATTTCCTTGGCATGACTTTGTCAAACTATGGATGATCCATGATATTGTCTCTCCAGAAAGGAGACCTTCTTATTCTGGTCCATAGGCAAGTCTGCTGTGGCACTGCATGGTAACTGAATACATGCTGAAGTGACGAGCAGGTTGTTTATGTACACAAACTCCCTCTACTTCTCACAGTTGTAGCCTTAAGAGATCTCGGGTAAATCTGGGCTAAAAACCAGATTTTATTTACATGTTCTGGCTGCCAGAGATTTGCTGCTGCATCAAGTAGGCTCTTGATCACTTATGTCTTGTCATTTGTACTTCTGAGCTCCTGGCTCTTGTGATTTGACACCTGAATAGACGTCCACGCCTCTCTGCTCCCACCATATTCTGAGAGGGTATCCAGGAGATTCCAGCAATAGTTTCTGTGTTTATCTCTTCCTCCTGAACTTTGGAGTGTGCTTTCTCTCACTTGTTCCACTCTTCAGTGTTGCCATGTCAACTTTATTTGTAAAATGCTTGACAGCACCTGGACCAACTAACCTATCCCTTATCTTTAAAGCATACAGGCTTCTTTAAGCCTTGCCGACTAATTTCACCTGGAGCTGGCTGCTTATGGTCTTCATCCTCTCAGTGTGTCCAGCTCAGTTAGTTCTGCAGTGGTAAAGCAACCTGAGTGAAGGTGATAGCATACCTGAATTCCATGTAGTAGTGCATGTTATTTGTTCATTGTGAATCCATACATACGTTTGGAAGTTGTCTAATTTCCCTCTATATACCCTAAGTGAACCATCCTTGGCATATTTTGCTCTTTTTTGGAGACTCTGAGTATGATTCAACCAATAAATTATTAAAATCCACAACATTAATTGTGAAGATGAGGATTAAAAATGTCAAAATATTCTTTATTGTTAGACATGATTAACTCATTGAATATGGTTTAAAATTTAACAGAAGAACAGCTTCTTCCCATGAGCAGTGAGAATCCTGAACTGTGCACCCTAACCATCATATTCATGAAACAATATTTCTTTATTGTATAAATGAATACTTGTCCTGCATATAGATTTGTCTGTATGTGTGTTATGTCTGGTTGTATGTCTGCACTACGGACCAGAGAACACTGTTTCATTGGGTTGAACTTGTACAATCAGATGACAATAGACTTGACTTAGTTGTGGAAGCTCAGCAGAATTTCTATTTTTTTTTGTTATGGCATCTCCTTTCAAAATAATTAATATAATTAAAACTCTCTTTTCTCAACATCAATTGTGACTTTCTTTTCTTTGGCTTGGATTTGCGGACGAAGATTTATGGAGGGGTAATGTCCATGTCAGCTGCAGGCTCGTTTGTGGCTGACAAGTCCGATGCGGGACAGGCAGACACGGTTGCAGCGGTTGTGACTAGGTCTCACAAAAAAGTTGAATTTAAATATCCCAATTGAAAAGTTACCTAAAGGCAGATTTGTGGCCTGGTGTTTAGTTCATTACACAAAATACACAAGGAAAAAAACTACATTTGAATAGTGCCTTGCACAATCTGAGAATATCTCTACAATGTTCAGCCAATAAAACTTTTGAAACGCAATCACAGTTGCAAAATGAAGAGTCAAACAGTTAATATATGTATAATAAGGTCCCAAAAGAAATTAGATAAATGATCATTTTGGTTGTATTGGTCAAGGTTGAATTGGGTCAAAAATAACCAAGAAGTCTCTCAAACTCTGCATATGTTGCGAGTCTTTAATGCCCAACAATCCTGGGTTTGAAGACCCCTTGAAAAGAAATAATCTCCAACAGTGTAGTGCAATATACATATGTGCTGGAGAAACTCAGCATCCGTAGAAAGTAAAAAGCAATCAACAATTCAGGCCTGAGACTTCCTTTGAGAATATGGAGAAACAGGTAGATGTCTGAATTAAAAAGGTCAGGGAAGGGGAGAGGGAAGGAAGGAGCACAGGCCAACAAGTAAAATGTGGACACATTTGTGAAGGTAGAAGAGAAAGAAGCTGAAGGGATAGGAGGAGAATTCAGAGGACGAAGATGGGGTAACACTCTGATAGGAGTAAGAAGGGAAGGGTGTGGGGATCAGGAGAAAAGGTGGATGAAGGGTGGGGAAAGAGAGAGACTGGGAGTGGTATGAGAAACAGAAGTACCTTCACAGAATTTGCTCGAGACAAAAAATTGAGAACAAAGAACATTTATTATACAACAATGCAAAGTTGGGTGCTTCCCCTTACCCTGGGAATACACACACATACTGGGGCTCACCCAACTTTTATACAGTTCATTTCAGTGTAGAGGTACCCTCCCCCCACCCTAACATTCTTCTGCCTCCTGGATAAGTTTGGCATTAGGCAATCCTGTCTGCCTACGTGCTGTTTCTGTGAACTTGGAGGACCAGGGGGTATCCTGTCTGTGTCCCATCATGTCATTGTCCTTATTCACCTGCCTTTGTCCTTATTCACACCTTCCCAACTCTCAGGGCTTACTAATAACTTATATGCAGAACTTGCTAATTCTGTCTAAGGCTTACTAATTACATATGCGAAACTTGCTGACTCTCTCTAAGGCTAGAAGACCTATCTTATTCAGACTAACTTTACTTCCTACACTCTATTATCTACCCTTATCCTATTCATACTGGCTTTATTCATTACACATATATCCATACTAGCTTTCTTCATCTCTCATATTTTCATATTAGTTTTACTCATCCCTCACAGTGGGATTAATGGAAATAGGATAAGTCAAAATTGATGCTGTCAAGGTGTTCCTCCAATTTGCAGATGGTCTCGATTTGGCAAGGCATGAACAGACATGTCAGTGTGAAACTCCAACAGTGCAGCACTCTTTCATTTTATTGTCATCCCTGAATAGGTGCCCAAATGTCCAGAGCAGATTTTAAACCATAACCTTCGATTCATCTAATGCAAATAGACAATATGCACCAGTGAGCCATGCTCAAAACACAATATATGCCCGGTTTGAATGCAAGGAATGTTATTTGTTATAGAAATGGCCAAAACAAAGTATATTTTCATTTCTTAAACCAAACTATTGAATGTAAATCAAAAAGAATCTCCAAATCTCTAATTATAATAGCTGACTAAAAATATAAAACAAGCATTGACAGATTGATAGAAGTTAGAAGAAACAAAGATTACTGACGACATTCAGGTCAAACCTGTATTGAAAATATTTCAGTTTTGTGAAGCAACAAACGTATGCTGCATTGCCATTTATTTTCTTTAGTCGAGCATATCACCGTAGCATTCCTTCCATATAAAATATGCCAACGAACTATGCAAAAGCCTAAATGTTTACTGGTCCAATTCCTTAATTTGGTCAGCTTTTTAAAAGTTGATTCAGTTATAATTTTTTCTCTTTTTATGGATAATTTTGTTGCATACAATTTCAAATATTTTGAAAAATCTACTTTAAATCAAATTCCTTCACATGCAGACAACTGAAAATAATTTTAATAATAATTTGTGTGCACATCTAACAGAATCAGGTAAGTAACAAGTTTACTGTAATACCAGTTAGTATATGGATGAAACTTCATTGGGTATTTTTTTTTAAATTTAAATTAAATTTAGACACACAGCATGGTAACAGGCCATTTTGGCCCACGATCCGTCCCAGCCATTTACACCCAATTTAACCTAAACCCCTGGTACGTTTCGCATGGCGGGAGGAAACTGGAGCACCTGGGGAAAACCCACAAAGACACTGGGAGAATGTACCAACTCCTTATAGACAGCACGGGTTTCAAACCCCAGACCAAATCACTGGTGCTAACTACGATGTCAAACGTGCCACTCTTTTTGTGTGGACCAAAGAATGCTTGTTTAAAACCTGTGGTCTGGAAATTAGACCATTAATATTTGTTTGAATTCTCTATTTGGTAATTTTTTTTGGTCAATTAAACATAAGCAAATTCATTTGTGCATTGGAAACCCAACTCCAAATAAAGTGCTTCGAAAGCAAACTTCTAGCTGCACTTTCCAACCAAGTAGAGGTGCAAACAAAATTCTCAGCCTGATATCTTAAATGAGCCAATTTAAAATAATAAATAATTTAAAATAGCACAAGTAATATTATAAATACAAAATCAATGTGAAAGCTCACCATTTTCAAATAAATGGGCCAGATGTTGTTCTGTATTAATTTTGTGCATCAGTGCATTTATTTTTCTCTACTACTATGTGCAAGCAACTTTACAAAAATTAAATTCTCATCACATCATAAAATACATGAAAGATAAACTGAAAAAGATGTCCTTTCATTTCTAACCATGACCAAATTTGCTCTTATTTTAGAAAATAATGCCAAACCAAAGAGAGGATTTTGAAAATGTTTACAAACTAAAACAACGGATTTTCAAACCAAACCGAGATGAAAACAAAATTTGTGGGTGATAATTGCGCAGGCCCACGCCTTCATGTTTGGCCCATGCTCACAGTTATCATTCTCAGCTGCACAACTCCTAAAATCCCCTTAGCATTGCTAAAAAAAATCCACAAATTAAGAAAGTAAGGCCAAAGGTGGGGAAAAACCAAGGCTTTGCCCCTAAACAGTCCTATTGACCTTCCAACTGCCCATAATGCCAAATGTTTCCAATGATCAGAAAGATTTTGAAACAACGAAAATCATTTAAGTAATACTGATTAAAATTGGTATAATGAGATTTTTGCATTCGTGTAAATAAAAATATTAACACGAATCAAAATTTTTTTTAGAAATCTTTATGGTGACCCCAATCAAATGAACAGGGCTGTACAGGACCCACCAGCTGGAGCCAGGGCACCTAGGTCCTCAGCTCAGCTGTAGAATGCCCGGAATCAATGGCGAGTCCAGCAGTGCAGCAAGAGTTTAGATTTCCACTGCATGATTGTAAAACATTGCAATGTAGAGATGCAGAAGTCCAAAAATTACTCACATATACAATCCACAGAAAGACTAGTTGGGCAATAATTAAAGAGGTTGATCCATTTTCGGAATTGCAGATCAGTTATTTTAAAGTTTAAATTAATTATTTTCAGTGATGGTGAAGAACCATCTGGTACAATCAGTTGCCAATGAAATTACTTGAAAAGTTTCACATTAACCATGGTGTAAGAACACAAACGCATTTTTAAAAAAAATTCTCGACAAAGGATTTATGCTTAAAAGTTTTTTGACACTATTTTCAAGAAATGTCCAACAAAACCTTTTATTTCTAATCTTTGTAGGACTTAAACCAATTGCATAAGACCTTCACCTGCAGCATCTTGGATCAAATATGTGGCATAAATTCCTTTTGAGACTTTTTTTTTAAATAGTCAGAATCTTTATCCCAAGGTAAAAATGTTACATGCTAGAGGACGTGCATTTAAGTTTTTTTTTTGATGGTCAGAATCTTTATCCTAAGGTAAAAATGTTACATGCTAGAGGACGTGCATTTAAGTTTTTTTTTTCACACCATAAACCACATTAACCATGATACACACTTTTTCCTTTTCAAACATATACAGTGCCATTTCCTTTTGAGACGTGTTGATGTAGTATTAGCCACAGGTTGTCTTAAATTTAATAAAAGATACTGGACTATGCTAAACTAAATGAGAGTTGGATCTAAGTTTCTGTTGACAAAATGAGCACAAAAACTGGCAAAATTTCAGAAGAATTTGTATATAAAACAAGACAAAAATTAAGTCATCAGGTTGATGAATAAATTACTGATGGTTATTATTTTATGATGAAGATTGATTACTACTTTGAAGGCTATTAACAATAAACACGTTGGCCCAGAATGATAATTGGTGCTACTTGCAGGGAATGTTTAATTTACGTCCTGTTTTTTTGTGTTCTCCACTACTTCATAGTAAGTGGGTTGAAATTTTTATTTGAAATTTTCTTATATATTAATTTAAGTGACATTAAAGGCAGTAATTTGGAGGTTTGTTGTGCATTCCTGAAATTGAATTAAAAAATTAAAGGACATCTCATAAGGTAAAAATAACAACTTCTATAAAATGATCCAAATGGCATCAATGTATAATTTGGACTCTTTTAAAAAGATCGGTTTGATCCATTAAATATTATTTGGTTGCGATGGTATGACTTCACCATCCTCGCAAACCATAGAGTCCTGATATAAAGACCTCTTTGCCATCACCAGATGCTAGCACTCATGTAAAAGCACAGCTCTGCTGCAGTTCATTGATGCTTTCATAATAATTTTCTGTCTGCCTTTCACGAGCAATCTTTTGTGCTTTTTTTCTCCCAAAAGGAAAATCCATTTTATTCCATTTTGTATTAATTGCTTCATAACCTGGTTCAGCTTCTTCATCATCATTCTGGAATTTCATCTGTCTCATCCTTTCATTATCTGGAGCATAACTTTTCTCCCCCAGGATTTGACTGCCTGTATGCCAACATGGACTCTTGATTGATTCATAATCGGATTCTTCTTCATTTATGTTTCCTGTCGACCAGGAGTAGAATTTTAGATGGTCTTCCCTTTGAAATTCTATATTTAATGGTAATTCCTCTCGAATAGCTTTTTTTGCCACCTTTGAGTACAGTCCAGCAATCTATAAGAGAATATTGCATGTTAAGCAGAGATATGGATTGCACAGCTTTTGTGATAAAGAACAACTTGCAACTAGTGGAATATTCATATTCTTGACTATCTGATGCCTGAGAAGTTGGTTCATGGCCATTTCTGATATTTGCAATGATATACAAATCTTGAATGGTCCACAATTAATTAAAACATCAACATCAATGTCCACTGCCTCAATTTTTATGTAGCCTGTTTTAAAAAAAAATTGCTAATGGTTTGTATGCCTGCCTTAATTTTAGAGCAACTATTCTTCATTTTACATAGAATAATTACCTGGATTTGAGCCAAGGTTCCGGATGAAAAATTAAACAGTATGAACCGCAAGGAAATGATCGCTGTAAAGCAGTGGTTCCCAAACTTTTTTGGGCTGCCGCCCCCTTGGCCTCCAGGCCGCATCCCAAGCAACCCCCCCTCCCCCCACATACAATGGCACTGCGGGGGGTTGTTAGTGGCAGCACTGAGCGGGGGGGGGGGGGGGGGGTTTAGTGGAGGTGCTAAAAGGAGGCTAGTAGTGCCAGTTCAACATGGCAGCCACTAAGACCAGCTCTCACGAGAATACCCTTTCGCCGCTTATTTTGCTCACTACTACCATCCCAAACCTGGCCAGAAAATTACTGCACGAGCTTCTTCATTAAACTTTACAGCAAACTGAATAATAACAAGATAGAAGGTTCAATACACCCCCTTTTCCCCCTCACTGTCCTCTTCGATCTTTTCACCGCCCACAGTGGGGGGGGGGGGCAGCAGTGCCCACTGTAAAGGATAATACTTGGAATATTAATTAAATTTGATATTGGATTCCAAAATGGTTTTAAATTTCAACATTGATATGATTTCCTTGTGTCAATGATGCTTGATTAGATATTTCATTCATTCCTGTCCTTTTGGTAATGTTGTCTCATAACTGCATGAACAAAAAAGATTTAAAAAAAAATGATAATTGGCTTCTAGTGAAACTAATTTACAGAATATATGATTGTTGACTCACTTAGGTTCAGTCGGATATTGATGATCTAGAAATTCATTGTAACTAATAGTCCAAGAGCCACCAAGCTCAAGTCATTCCCATATCCAAAAAGCTTGGGGCCAGATTTTTTTTTTTTTTACAGTTTATGCAACAATAACTTTCAGTTTGGTAACATTAGCGGAACACTGTATACGTGGTTAAACAACAAAACAGCATGAAATAATGTTTAGTACTTGCCAAAAAAATACAACGATCTCCTTTTCTTTTCACTGACATCTATAGTGCTAGCTGCAGGCCTTTTTGCCAACTATATCTTTGTACAGTACATGAGAGCTCCGTTGTAATCAACATAGTGTCAACAGAGCAGCAGAGCTCCACATGGGGAAGCCAGGTGATCATTTTTTCAGACGTCATGTTGGTGCCGCAAAAAAATTTGGTTAATGGAATTCGAATGAAGGGAAACTTACTGTAGTTGATAACATTTATCATATTTTGGTGCCAAATACCAGCCTTCGATTTCTCATATACTACTTCTCCAATTTGCTCAGGCAATTAATTACTTGGGTTAACAGGGGCATACAACATGGAAAAGGCCCTTCGACCAGAAATTGAAATTAATACCCTGCCAATCAAGTTGGAATTCTGGGCTAGTCTCATTTACCAGCATTTGGTCCATATTCATCAAAACTCCTTTTGTCCATCTATCTTTGCAAATGTGTTTTGAGTATCAAATTTGCACCCACTTCTATAGTTTTCTTTGGCATCTCATTCCAGGTATAGTTTACCCTCCGAGTGAAAAGGTTGCCCCTCAGGTCCTTCTTAAATCTCTTTCCTCTTATGCTAAACCTAAGCTTACTAGTTCTAGAAACATCTACCCTGGAGAAAAAGACTGAAGCATTCACTTTATCCATACTTGTTCCAATTCATTTGGAAATTAAATTTCAAACAAGTCAAAGAGTGGAAAAAAAATCCTTGATGACAGCCCAACCGAGGCATAGGATCAGAGATATAACTCCCCAACATTGCACAGGGGAATCCTAAAGATTAGGCTTGAGTTCAGAAATCTGTGACTCCAAGACTTACAGCATTGGGACCACAAGATCTGACCCTATGTGTTGTTAATGATGTACTCTTTCTAAATAGCACTTTTTTTTTAAAGTGGAAAAATACATATATATATATATATTTATATGTATGTATGTGTGTGTGTATATATATATATATATATATATATATATATATCACTTCTTGCTATTTGGCCTACAATTATAATACAGGCTGACTTCCAGGCCTGTAGTCAGCCTGAAGAAAACTGAGGGCCTGTAGTCAGCCTGAAGAAAACTGAGGTCCTCCATCAGCCAGCTCCCCACCATGACCACCAGACCCCCACATCTCCATCGGGCACACTGAATTCAAAACGGTCAACCAGTTTACCTACCTCGGCTGCACCATTTCATCTGATGCAAGGATCGATAAAGAGATAGACAACAGACTCGCCAAGGCAAATAGCGCCCTTGGAAGACTACACAAAAGAGTCTGGAAAAACAACCACCTGAAGAAACACACAAAGATCAGCTTGTACAGAGCCGTTGTCATACCCACGCTCCTGTTTGGCTCCGAATCATGGGTCCTCTACCGGCATCACCTACGGCTCCTAGAACGCTTCCATCAGCACTGTCTCCGCTCCATCTTCAACATTCATTGGAATGACTTCATCAGCAACATCGAAGTACTCGAGCTGGCAGAATCTGCAAGCATCGAATCCATGCTGCTGAAGACCCAACTGCGCTGGGTGGGTCACGTCTCCAGAATGGAGGACCATCGCCTTCCCAAGATCGTGTTCTATGGCGAGCTCTCCACTGGCCACCGAGACAGAGGTACAAGGACTACTTAAAGAAATCTCTTGGTGTCTGCCACATTGACCACCGCCAGTGGGCTGATCTCGCCTCCAATTGTGCATTTTGGCGCCTCACAGTTCGGCGGGCAGCAACCTCCTTTGAAGAAGACCGCAGAGCCCACCTCACTGACAAAAGACAAAGGAGGAAAAACCCAACACCTAACCCCAACCAACCAATTTTCCCTTGCAACCGCTGCAACCGTGCCTGCCTGTCCCGCATCGGACTTGTCAGTCACCAACGAGCCTGCAGCAGACGTGGGCATACCCCTCCATAAATCTTTGTCCGCGAAGCCAAGCCAAAGATAATACAAATCTGGACTGTTCAATTGCCTTTCTCTTTATAAGTAGCATACTAAAGGCATCAGCTACAGCTCTGAATTCCCATGTCTGTTTAAAGTGTTGCTTGTACAATTTCATCCCTGATCTCTCAGCATTGTTACAAAAAAAAACTACAAGCCATCTGCCTTTTTATTTAATTATATGGATGAGATTTAGATTCCTTGGCCTCCTAAGCAGCAACAATAGAGTGATTTAACACGAAGTATCTTATTTCCCCAGTATAAAACTGCAAGTAAACCATCTTTAGCTTTCCTGTGGGAACATGATTTTGGTTCCAGTTTTTAAAAAAAAACATATTTTATGACAAAAATTATAGTAGCTTCCAAAGGCAAATCAAGTAATTTCTGTTCCAAGAAAATAATATATTCAATTTCTGTCATTAGAGCATGTCCACAGCAGTTCAAGCTTTACTTGTTATGCATGAATTAATTGAGCAGAATCACTTGGTGGCAGAAAAACAATAGTGACAAAAAATTCATAAAATAAATGGATCAATAACTGAATGTTTGAATCATTTGTTTCCTGCTTTTTTTATATAATTTTTTAAAAGAAAAATCACCAATTTGAGCATAAAGCAATTCTATAAAATACTCAAAATACACAACACATTGATCAACATCGGTCATGAAAAATGCCGAGCCAACTAAATGGGTCTGCAGAATAGCCACATGTTTTTTTTTTAATTAACCCCTTTTTTTACTGGCAGAGAATTGACAAGTAAAAACTATGTTCATCCTTCTCTCTTTAACCTATAGCCCCTATGATACCACACCAAGGAGGATAATTTGGAAGCTCTACTTTGACTTTATTTTAATTTTAAAGGTGATTCCAGAAGCAATGTGCATTGTGAGGTGAGGAGACTAAGCTGAGGGTGGGGTACAGGGTTAAAAATAAGGGTAAGTTATGAATTATTAATTCACATTATTTGCATCTAGCAAATTAACAAATCTGCGTGTAACGTGCAAGTTTTAAATTATTTTGAGATGCTGTGTTGAAAGTGTCCAATTAACAAATCTGCGTGTAACGTGCAAGTTTTAAATTATTTTGAGATGCTGTGTTGAGAGTGTCCAATTAACAAATCTGCGTGTAACGTGCAAGTTTTAAATTATTTTGAGATGCTGTGTTGAGAGTGTCCAATTAACAAATCTGCGTGTAACGTGCAAGTTTTAAATTATTTTGAGATGCTGTGTTGAGAGTGTCCAATTAACAAATCTGCGTGTAACGTGCAAGTTTTAAATTATTTTGAGATGCTGTGTTGAGAGTGTCCAATTAACAAATCTGCGTGTAACGTGCAAGTTTTAAATTATTTTGAGATGCTGTGTTGAGAGTGTCCAATTAACAAATCTGCGTGTAACGTGCAAGTTTTAAATTATTTTGAGATGCTGTGTTGAGAGTGTCCAATTAACAAATCTGCGTGTAACGTGCAAGTTTTAAATTATTTTGAGATGCTGTGTTGAGAGTGTCCAATTAACAAATCTGCGTGTAACGTGCAAGTTTTAAATTATTTTGAGATGCCGTGTTGAGAGTGTCCAATTAACAAATCTGCGTGTAACGTGCAAGTTTTAAATTATTTTGAGATGCTGTGTTGAGTGTCCAATTAACAAATCTGCGTGTAACGTGCAAGTTTTAAATTATTTTGAGATGCTGTGTTGAGAGTGTCCAATTAACAAATCTGCGTGTAACGTGCAAGTTTTAAATTATTTTGAGATGCTGTGTTGAGAGTGTCCAATTAACAAATCTGCGTGTAACGTGCAAGTTTTAAATTATTTTGAGATGCTGTGTTGAGAGTGTCCAATTAACAAATCTGCGTGTAACGTGCAAGTTTTAAATTATTTTGAGATGCTGTGTTGAGAGTGTCCAATTAACAAATCTGCGTGTAACGTGCAAGTTTTAAATTATTTTGAGATGCTGTGTTGAGAGTGTCCAATTAACAAATCTGCGTGTAACGTGCAAGTTTTAAATTATTTTGAGATGCTGTGTTGAGAGTGTCCAATTAACAAATCTGCGTGTAATGTGCAAGTTTTAAATTATTTTGAGATGCTGTGTTGAGAGTGTCCAATTAACAAATCTGCGTGTAACGTGCAAGTTTTAAATTATTTTGAGATGCTGTGTTGAGAGTGTCCAATTAACAAATCTGCGTGTAACGTGCAAGTTTTAAATTATTTTGAGATGCTGTGTTGAGAGTGTCCAATTAACAAATCTGCGTGTAACGTGCAAGTTTTAAATTATTTTGAGATGCTGTGTTGAGAGTGTCCAATTAACAAATCTGCGTGTAACGTGCAAGTTTTAAATTATTTTGAGATGCTGTGTTGAGAGTGTCCAATTAACAAATCTGCGTGTAACGTGCAAGTTTTAAATTATTTTGAGATGCTGTGTTGAGAGTGTCCAAGCAGATTCTTACAAAAGTACTGCTACTTATTTTGCCCTGAAGGGTGGAGAAGGTGGAACAGTGAAAGACTATTCTACCCGTGAATCTGCTCTGCCATTCAGTAAGATCAGAGATGACCATCCAGACGAATTCTACTTTCCAGCCTGATCACCAAATCCCTTGGTTTCCTTTGTGTTCAAAACTTTAATTGATTTCAATGATGAATATATCAAGTGATGGAGAATGCAGGGACTCAAGGGTAAGAGAGTTGTGAAGATTTATTGCCTGGGTGAGAACAATTTTAGATTCTCAGCCAGGGGCTGCAGCACGTCAGTATTCTTAAGAGGTTATACTCAAGACGACAATGATTTATTTGTTGTCTTAATTGCTTGCTATACCTGCAATGTTAACTTTCTGTGATTCATATGTTGCTCTACATAAAATCCTTTTGCACAGAAATGAAGGACCTGAATATCCTTGGTTAAATTGTTCAAAACACAGGTGTAGGATGGTGGTCTTTAGAAAGCTTTAACATCTCAGAAGTAATGAATTAATGCATTTTAAATATACTATGCATTACTCTATTATTTAACATGTTTTACATGTTAATTAAAGCTTCTTCTTTGGCTTGGCTTCGCGGACGAAGATTTATGGAGGGGGTAAAAAGTCCACGTAGTGGATAAACATAGCTGCTATCCTGCAAATTTGTTAGCCTATTATTTCCTCCCATTATTTTATGTGGAGACGTTGATTTAAGATACAAGTAATTTACTGTGCAGTTCAAAAAAAAATCACAACACAGAAGGCATTAATAATATATATTTCTCTCCCATTAACTATCAATGCAGATTCTATTAGCTTTTAAAAATCAAATTGTTGATTGAAGAACAGAAAGAGATGCTGACGTATTAAGGCACTTTTGTACTGTGTGGTGCTGAACGTTTCTCTTTCTAATAACTGGTTATTTGGTATTGCTAAACAAATCTAATTGGATTTTAGAAAGAGAAAATGTTTCTTTGTAAACTAATTTTCCAAATTCAATTATATGGCAGAATGTCCTGTAAATACTGGCTCCTTCCCTGGGGAACACCCTAACACTTGGCTGAATAATTTCTCACTCAATGTCACCAAGACCAAGGAGATGATTGTAGACTTTAGGAAAGGAAAACCAGAGGTGTACAATCCCGTGATCGTTGGGGGATCAGAGGTCCAGAGGGTGAGCAAATTTAAATTCATGGCAGTCACTATTTTGGAGGTTGTTTCCTGGCCCCATCATACTAATGCCACAATGAAGAAAGCACATCAGAGCCTCTACTTCCTCAGGAGTTTGCAGGTTCATTATGTCACTGGAAACCTTGGCAAACGTCTACAGATGAGTAATGGAAAGTGTGCTGATCGGCTATGGGAATGCCAATACATCTGAGTGGAGTGCAAAGAACAAAAAAAGGTAATGGACAAAGCCCAGTATGTTATGGGCAAAATTTTCCACATCATTGAGAAAATCTACACGGAATGCTGCTGTTGGAGAGCAGCAGCAATCATCGTATCCACATCACCCAAGACATGCTCTGTTCTCGCTGCTGCCGTTAGGAGAATGGTAATAGGTACTACAGGACTTGTATTTCCAGGCTTAGGAATAGATGCTACCCCTCCATCAGACTCTGAAACAACAGACTCAGTCCAAGACTCATTTAACAACTTCTACTTTGCTCATCATTTTTGATTGAATATTTATTTTTTACATTTGCACAGTTTGCTTACATTTCTTTCTTTTACTTACAATTATTTGTACATATCTCTTCTTGTATACAGTTTACAGTTACTGATAATTATAAATTCAGTCTGACATGCAGGGAAAAGAATTTCAGGCTGTAAGTGCTTTGACAATTTGAACTTTCCAGCTATTACTAATTAACAAAGATTATGGTATTAAATACTGAAAATAAATAATTGGATATTCGCAGAAAAAGCTTTTTGGGGCAGCACAGTTAGCATAATGGTTAGTGCAATGCCTTTACCGCATCAGCAATCAGGACCAGGGTTCGAATCCCGCCTGCTCTTTCTGTAAGGAGTTTGTAAGTTCTCAGTGTCTGCGTGGGTTTTCCCCAGAAGCTCCAGTTTCAACCCACTGTTCAAAACTGTGGAACCACTGTATAGCTATTAGCACTGTCTGTATGAATGTACTGTATGGGCTGTCCCACCCCTGTACCTGTGACTTCTCCCCTCAGAATCTCCGTAAAGGCTGTTATGCCCAAACCTTTCCCCTCAGTACCTGCCTTGGAACTGGGCCAGCAACATGTAAGATGCGCTGATGTTCTATGGTGATTAAAGCCTATTAATCATAACTCTCAGTCGAATGTGGTTAATTGGTAGTGCAACAGAAATGTATTGGGTGGTGGGTTAATTGGATGTAAATTGGGTGGCACACACTTGTGGGCCAAAATGGCCTGTTACCGTGCTGTATGTCTACATTGAAAGAAAAACTACAGCAATAGGATTGGTAAATCAACATTTAAACTGCAAACATCTGATTGTGGAGGGACAAAATTGTGTAGGTTTTATCATCTCAATCAATTGTGTTTTTCTTGAACAATTTGAGTGCAAAGAACAAGTTTATAGTCTTCATAAAGGGCCTGCAAAATGATATTAATAGGCTAGATTAGTGAGTGAGAAGATGTCAGATTGAGCATTAAGAAAGAAAAAGTAAAAAAATTAGTTTTCTTATTATTTTGTTGTACTTGCTGTTATATGAGCTCTCCAGGTTACGTATGAGCCAATTTAATGAAAATCTGACTTTATGCAAATTGTCTCATGTATTTTGAAAGCATTTTATGAGCTAATGATAAATAATAAAATATCTCTTGGTATCTATTAATAACTGGAAACAGAAAATATTCCATTAGTTGAACTATGGGCAGTGTTAGGGTGATTATTCAATGAAATTAAAGAATTATACAAGGTTTATGTAGTGTGAAATGATACGAGTAGCTACAGAAAATGAACTTTTGTGACTTACAGAGAAATTCGCTTACACAAGTTCTTAGGAATGGAACCTTTTTGTAACTTGAGTATTAAATGAACATTGCAGGTATGACAAATGATTTGGAAAGCTCATGGAATGTTGTCCTTATTTACAAGGGGGATGGAGCAGGGAAGTTACAGTGCAACTTCACAGGGAACTAGTGAGACTACATCTGGTGTAATACTCACAGTTTTGGTCTCTATACTTAAGGAATAATATACTCCCGTCGGAGGCAATGAAGTGAAGATTCACTAACTTGATTCTTCCAATGAGATTGTGCAGGTTGGGCTTGTATCCACTGGAGTTTAGAAATATGAGATGTGATTATGTTGAAAGATACAAGATTCTGTCAGGCTGCTTCTCCCAGTGGGGTTATCTCAAACAAGGGAGACATAGAATTATTAAGAGGTGAGGTATTTTGTCTCTCACAGGGTCACGAATCTCTGGAATTCTTTCCCCCAAACAGCTGTGGAGAAATTACTGATTACTTGCAAGGTGAAGATTGACAAATTTGAACTCTCAGGGATTCAAGGAGAGAGCAAGAAAGTTGCAAAGAGTTCAAGATTGGATTCACTGAGATCTTACTGAATGGTGAGCAAGGCTCAAGGAGTTGATTGATATACTCCTGCTTTTTATGCTATTATATATTCAAAAGAAAAGATGTTTGGACTACAGGGAAATCGAAGGGTAAGGAATTGAGCTGGAAAATGCAGCTGTAATTTTGCTATTTGAGAAGATTATGGCCTATGCCTGTTCCTATTTCTTATGTATTATTTCTACACATACTGTTTCTGTCAAATTTACAATTTGACTGCAGGTATATGATCCTTTATCCAGACATCTAAAATCCAGAAAGTTCCAAAATCCGGCAAGTGGGAACCAGCAGTTGGGGGGAGGCAGTCAAGGGACCGGCAGTTGGGGGAAGGGGGAGACTGCTGGGAGGCCGAGGGACCATGGTTGGGGAAGGCAGCCGAGGGACCGGCAGTCGGGGGAGACGGCTGGAAGGGGGTGGGGGTGGATACAGCAGCACAATTCGGGAGGGTTTTCCGAAATCCAGAAAAATCCAAAATTCAGAACACTTTTCCCCAAGGGTTCCGGATAAAGGATTGTGTACCTGTATTAACTTGCCAAGAATATATTTTGTCTGAAAAATAGCTGGATCAAACATAGATGTCATCCAAATTGATCTTTTGCATGGAGATCCAAACCCAGGAATAATATCTTGCCCCTTGTGTCTTCATTTCACTTGATCCAAACAATGATCAATCTCAGTCTTGAATCTACTCAATAACTGAACATTCATAGCCCCCTATAGATTCTCAATAACATTTCCTTATACAACTATAGGCTCCTTCATACTGCTCCCTGATGGAGCCGCTTTAGTTGCTCATTCAGAGCCACCTCTCCAGCGCATGACGTCCTGTTTTGCGGAAACTGCCAAAATGTTTGGCCTGGAAGTCAGCCTGAAGAAAACTGAGGTCCTCCATCAGCAAACCCCCCCACATCTCCATCGGGCACACAGAACTCAAAACGGTCATCATTTAAGAATAGATCAAATGACTTGTGTGAAGGGGACCAGGACTCTGGGAAAAGTCAGGCAAATGAAACTGCTCACATAGAAAAGGCAAAAAGATTGATTGGGCTGAAAAGCCTGTTCCAGTGCGAGGATTTCTGTACAATTCCAAGTATATCAAAATTGATTGTTAAAAAGCTGGAGATTAAATATTCTGAAAAGTGGCATTTTCCATTTGTAGCAGAAAGAAATCCTGATTCAAGCACAATAGATCTTGAGGAAGTCACGTGATGGAGTAGTGGCCGGACGGTGAACTCCAGCCCTCTCCAGAAAAGTCGAAAAAAATAAAGGAAAACACAAAGGCACAAAAATAAAAATTAAAGTAAAGTGAGTATAAAGGTGGAAAGAAGATGGCGACGAAAAAAGAAAAATCGAAACCAACGGTAAGAAGAGAGGAAGAGAAGACAATGAAGAAGAAGAAGGAGAAGGCCTTACCTGTTCGAAGAAGCCCGCAGTGGAGAGAGAAACCCGCTCCCTCAGGTCGGTAGAAAGTGGACTACAAAAATGGCTCGCTGAGCCGAGTAAAAGTGCGCAACCGCGCATGCAAAAAAACACACCGACGGGAGGGGTGACCAGCTGGGGAGTCGATCTCCACAGCCGGCAACGACAGCTGCAGAACACCTGCAGCAAGAAGAGAACATAGAAGACAATGGAAACAAGAAAGAAGAGAAGAAAAGGACAACAAAGAAACAACAGATGGCCAACCCAGAGGAAGAAGAAGAGGAAGAGGAAGAGTACAGTGAAATGGAAGAAGAAGGGAAAGGCAAGACAAAGGATATACTTTCTCTTATTAAAGAATACATGGAGTCATTTAAAGAATGGCAAGCACAAGAATTTAGTGATTTAAGAAGAAGAATAAACAGTACAGAAGAAAAAGTGAATAAAATAGATATGACCTTATCAGAAATGGGAAAAAGAATGGACAAGGTGGAAGAACGAGAAGCAGCAGTAGAAATGGAGGTAGAGGACTTAAAAAAGAAATTAGAGGAATCTAATAAAAAAGTTAAAGAGACACAAGAGCTGTTAGCTCAGAAAATAGATATAATGGAAAATTAAAACAGAAGAAATAACATAAAGATAGTGGGCCTTGAGGAAGATGAAGAAGGCAAGAATATGAGAGAGTTTATAAAAGATTGGATCCCCAGGATCTTAGGATGTCCAGAACTACAGCAAGAAATGGAAATAGAAAGGGCATGTAGAGCATTGGCCTTTAAACCACAACCACAACAAAAGCCAAGATCTATTTTAGTAAAATTCCTAAGATATACTACAAGAGAAAAGGTACTGGAGAAAACAATGGAGAAAGTAAGAGAGGACAACAAGCCACTGGAGTACAAAGGGCGAAAAATCTTTATTTATCCAGATATAAGTTTTGAAATCCTGAAGAAGAGAAAGGAGTTCAATACAGCAAAGGCGATTTTATGGAAGAAAGGGTATAAATTTATACTAAAGCATCCAGCGGTATTGAAAATATTTATTCCAGGACGGCAAAACAGACTATTCTCGGATCCAGAGGAAGCACGAAAATTTGCAGTACAATTACAAAATAGACTGAGAGATGAAGACGTGTAACGAGAGTACAAAAGACTGCGAACTAAAAAGACACATAAGTTTTGAACTCCTGAAGAAGAGGAAGGAATTCAATACAGCGAAAACGATCTTATGGAAAAAGACTATTCTCGGATCCAGAGGAAGCAAGGAAATTTGCAGAACAACTACAAAACAAGCAGAGAGATGAAGACATGTAATAAGAGTAAAAATGACCACGATCTATATGTATGTGGGTAAAGAGGTATATGTGTGTGTATATATATATTTATATATATATATGTATATATAGTGTGCATACATGAATGTATCCGTATTTAGAGGAAAATATATAGAGTATAGACAAGAATTAATAAGGGAAGGAAATGGAATAGAGGGAATAAGGAGGGAATTAAAAGAGTGACCTTTGTTACATATGAAAATTGAAATCTTTTCTGGGGGGGCTGGGTGGGGAGGAATTACGGTCACTGCAAAATCAGCTGACGTTTGCGAGTGAATTCGCAAATCCAAATGGAGTGGGGAGATGTGGTTGTCCGACAAGGGATAAGGGACAACTCAGGAGGGGAAGGGGAGATTGGGGCTAAAGAAGTTTTAAATAGGAGAATAAGGAAAATGTTTGATGTTTTAGAAATGTTGTCTTATAAAGTGTTCAAAACAAGAAAGCAGAAATGGATAAGAAGGAAAGGTAATGATGGAGAAACGGAAAGGGAAGATAAACAAAGTATAAAATGGCTACGCTGAATTATATGACTTTAAATATTAACGGAATACATAACCAAATTAAAAGGAAGAAACTGCTAAATTTACTGAAAAAAGAAAAAATTGATAAGCATTTGTGCAAGAAACACATTAAACTGAATTGGAGCACAAGAAATTAAAGAGAGATTGGGTAGGACACGTAAAAGCAGCATCGTATAATTCAAAAGCAAGAGGAGTAGCTATATTAATTAGTAAAAATGTGCCACTTAAAATAGAAGAGGAAATAATAGATCCAGCAGGGAGATATGTAATGATAAAATGTCAGATATATTCGGAGTTTTGGAATCTACTCAATGTATATTCACCTAACGAAGAAGATCAAAAGTTTATGCAAGATATTTTTTTGAAGATAGCAGATACGCAACGGAACATATTAATAAGAGGGGATTTCAACCTGAATTTGGATTCAAATATGGACAAAACTGGGATAAAAATTAACAGAAAGAACAAAGTAATCAAATTTATAATTAAATCGATGGAAGAAATGCAACTTTTGGATATATGGAGGAAACAACACCCAAAGGAAAAGGAATATTCATATTACTCGGCTAGACATAAAACATACTCAAGAATAGACCTATTTTTGTTATCAGCTCATATGCAAGATAGAGTAAGAAAAACAGAATATAAAGCTAGAATACTATCGGACCATTCACCCTTAATATTGACAATAAAGTTAGAGGACATCCCTCCAAGAATGTATAGATGGAGATTAAACCCCATGTTACTTAAAAGGCAGGATTTTAGAGAATTTATTGAAAGACAAATTAAAATGTATTTTGAAATAAATACGAAATCAGTGAAAGATAAGTTTATACTATGGGATGCAATGAAAGCATTCATTAGAGGGCAAATAATAAGTTATGTAACCAAGATGAAAAAGGACTATAATCAGGAAACAGAGCAGTTGGAAAGGGAAATAGTAAATATAGAAAAAGAATTAGCAATGAAGGAAGATACAACTAAAAGAAGAGAATTGGCAGATAAAAAAATAAAATATGAAACACTACAAACATATAAGGTGGAGAAGAATATAATGAAGACAAAACAGAAATATTATGAACTAGGTGAAAAAACGCACAAAATTCTAGCATGGCAGCTTAAGCTAAGAAAATGGTATTGGCATCAAGGAAAAAAGACAAACAAATTACATATAATCCAAAAGAGATCAAGGAAAACTTTAGAGAATTCTATGAACAGGTATACCGAACTGAAAACAAAGGGAAAGAAGGGAAAATAGATAAATTTCTAACTAAAATTGAACTACCAAAACTACAAATAGAAGAACAAAATAAATTAACAGAGCCATTTGGAATAGTAGAAATGCAAGAGATAATTAAAAAATTACCAAATAATAAGACACCAGGAGAGGATGGATTCCCAATAGAATTCTATAAAACATTTAAAGATTTATTAATTCCGCCCCTCCTGGAAGTAATCAACCAGATTGATAAAACACAAAGCTTACCAGATTCATGTAAAACAGCAATAATTACAGTAATACTAAAGCAAGGGAAAGATCCACTCACACCAGCGTCATATAGACCAATATCTTTACTTAACACAGATTATAAGATAATAGCTAAACTATTAGCAAATAGATTAGCAGAGTATGTACCGAAAATGGTAAATCTAGACCAAACTGGATTTATCAAAAAAAGACGCACAACAGACAATATTTGTAAATTTATTAACTTAATTCGTGCAGTAGAAGGGAATAAAGCGCCAACAGTAGCAGTTGCTTTAGACACAGAGAAGGCCTTTGACAGAGTAGAATGGAATTATTTGTTCAAAGTATTGCAAAAATTCAGTTTACCGGAGAAGTATATTAATTGGATTAAAGCATTATATAAGGGACCATTGGCGAAAGTGACAGTAAATGGATATGTATCAAAGCAATTTAACTTAAGCAGGTCAACACGGCAGGGATGCCCACTATCACCTTTATTGTTCGCGTTAGCTATAGAACCACTAGCAGAATTGATAAGAACAGAAAATAATATAAAAGGAATAAAAATAAAAGACAAGGAATATAAAATCAGTTTATTTGTGGATGATGTTATAGTATACTTAACAGAACCAGAACTATCAATAAAATAATTATATAAGAAATTGAAGGAATATGGAGAAGTGTCGGGTTACAAGATCAACGTAAATAAAAGTGAAGCAATGCCCATGAATAATGCGGATTTCTCAAAATTTAAGAAGGAATCACCATTTAGATGGCAAATGCAAGCAATAAGATACCTAGGTGTACAAATAAATAAAAATCTCGGCCAACTATATAAACTCAATTATTATCCACTAATGAAAAAATTAGAGGACGATTTGGAGCATTGGAAAGATTTACCGCTAACACTAATAGGAAGGATAAACTGTATTAAAATGAACATTTTTCCAAGGATATAATACCTATTTCAGGCATTGCCAATACAACTGACAGAGAAATTCTTCAAGGAGTTAAAGAAAATAATAAGGAAATTTTTATGGAAAGGGGGGAAACCGAGGATAGCACTAGATAAATTAACAGAATGGTATAAACAAGGAGGCTTACAACTGCCAAACTTTAAAAATTATTATAGAGCCGCACAATTAAGATACCTATCAGATTTTTATCAAACAAGGGAAAAGCCAGATTGGACCAGATTAGAATTAGATAAAATAGGGGAAAAGATACCTGAACACATATATAAATGGGATGAAAAATTGGTACAACATAGAAGTTCTCCAGTATTACATCATCTCCTCAATATTTGGAAGAAGATTCATGTAGAAAGAAATAAAACAAATTATCAATTACCAAAACTAATATTGACGCAAAACAAGTTACTCCCTTTTACAATAGATAACCTTTCCTTTAGAGAATGGGAGAAAAAAGGGATTAAAAGAATAGAAAATTGTTTTTCAGGAAATAAATTATTATCCTTTGAACAAATGAAAGATAAATACAATATAACTCAAGATACAGCGCTGGCATATTACCAATTGAGATCCTACTTGAAGGACAAATTAGGAAGCAGTCTGAGTTTGCCAGAGGGAAGTAACTTTGAATATGTGATTACAGATACAATGATAATCAAAAGATTTATAACAAATATGTATATTAAACTGCAAGAAAAGGAGAATGAGGAAACAAATGGTAAAACTAAACAAAAATGGAAACAAGATTTAAATATAAAGATAAAAAAGGAAACATGGGAGAAGTTATGTTCTGGAACGATGAGAAATACAATAAATACGAGGTTACGTATGATACAATATAACTGGATACACAGGTTATACATTACACCTCAAAAGTTAAATAAATGGGACCCAACAGTATCTGACAGATGTTTTCGATGTAAAAAAGAAATGGGAACAACAATTTATGCAATCTGGACATGTGAGAAAGTAGAAAAATTTTGGGAAGATCTAAATCAGATATTAAATAAAATTACAGAAAACAATATACCAAAGAATCCAGAGATCTTCCTCCTAAGTAACATAAAAAACAAAGAATTTGGAATTGATTTGGAGGATGCACAAAAAAGATTTGTTAAGATAGCTCTAGCCGTAGCAAAAAAATGTATTATGTCAACCTGGAAATTGGAAGATAATTTGAAAATACAACAATGGTATATAGAAATGAATAAATGTATTCCATTAGAAAAAATAACATATAGTTTAAGAAATAATATTGAAATATTTGAACAAATATGGGAGCCTTACATGAAACACAATAGCGAAAACCTACCGGGGACATTCACTACCTAAATTAACGGAAGGAGAGGGAAATGAAAAGAATTGACTCAGTGGAATTTCTTGTGTATTTTTATTGAATGACAACATTGTTTGACTGGTTTAATGTATCCTAGATTTTGTTCTTTAAATGGACGGGAGGGGGGAGGTAGGGAGGGTGGGATGGGAGGAGGGAGGGGGGGAGAAAATGGCACTGTATATGTTTGAAAAGGAAAAAGTGTGTATCATGGTTAATGTGGTTTATGGTGTGAAAAATAAAAAATTTAAAAAAAACACAATAGTTCTTAATAAATCTGATCTATTTGTCAGAATTGGTGTATTACACACAGACAGAATACCTCCGTTGATAATGATAATAGGATGTACAAAAATGTAGATTTGAATCTTCAAGCTAAATTCCTCACACTAATCACAGGATGCAACTACTTTGAAGAATTAATATATTGTTACATACCCTCACAAACAACAGAATGAGGAATTTGACCTGCTCTCTGAAAAATAACATTATTGTCAATAATTCCTCTCCCTGTGCCACTCGGATGAAAACCCATTTTGATCTAAATGCAATAATTCAATTATTTTTAAAACCCATTTGACAATTTTTATTTCCATATTACTTTTCAATGGCAATAAATCAAGGGAAAGGAAACCATGCTTGAGACATATTACAATTCTAATGGTTTGAGAGTACATACTGTTTCTTCTGCATCCTTCTCCAATGTACCAAACAATTCCTCAATGTCTGTAACAATACCTTATTATTGTTCTGAGAGTTATGGCTGTTTAAATAATCATTGCAAACTTATGAGCATTTGGTCAGAAAAACAAAAGCCTGATAAATAATGAACCAAGTTCACAGATTCCACTAGAATACTTTAAAAAAAATATCTTGCACTGAATCACAGTTCGGCCACATATGGTGATAAAGTCAAGTTCCCAGTCAGAGTGTCAGATTATTTGGGTGCATACAGATCATTCAAATCAGGGTGTAGCTTGATACTTACGTAGCAATGTAAAATGCTGGTACATTTAAATCTTAGGAATGAGGTAGACAAGGTACCACTGTTTTGCAACAAAGAACAAGCCAGAAAAACCCAGCAGACACTGCCTTTGTTAAGTTTTGTTAGAGTCTGCACACTGTAATACAGTCTGCATACTGCAAGAGTCCATGGTGAGCATCTGAATAAATAATCATATTAATTGGTTAATTGACTTGGTTTGTGAATTATTGACCTGATTAGGAAACTGGCTGAACAATGTGTGATAGAGAGAAGGGTAGCTGATTGCAGTTAACAGTAGTACTTAATGGGTAGAATTCTGTCTTGGGACTTAATTATCCACTGTTTTTACTTGAAGGAAAATAAATACTCAGTAAGTCAAACCATAACTGTGAAAGCATAAACTTTGTTAATGGTCTTTCATCAGTTTTGGCTAGTTTAGGTATAAATCAAAAAGCAGAATTCAATTGCAGGCCACCAGTACTGAGCCTCGAGAGACAAGCTGGAAAATGAGAATGCACAAGATAACCTCTTTCTCTGTTTCCACAGATGTGACATGACCTACAGAGTTTCTTTCAGCATTTTCTGTTTTTATTTTAGCTTGTATTGGGCTTTAATGGAATAATAAAGGAGGCTAAAGGCATTGAGGTCAAAATGGAAGTGGAAAGGAGCATTAGAATGACAGCAAGTTCAGTGTCACTCCTGTGGATTCAATGGACATATTCTACAAAGAGATCACAAATCTATATTTGATTTCATTTCAGGAGTACTGAATACGGAATACAAAACTGGGGAAAAGGAAGAACATCAGTTGAGGTCACAGATCATCCATTTTAAAAAAAAAACAATGGTACAACCATTTCAAGGAGCTGCTTCAATCACGATTGTTTAGGATTTCTTTTTGGCTGAGATACTTGCACAACTCCTTTGCTTTTTGAATGGTGACAAGGAATCTTTTACACCCTTAATTTAATATCCCATTTAAAAGACAACGCTTGTCACAGTTTTGCACTGAACAGCCAGTCCAGAATCTGTGCGCATACTCTGAAGTGAAGCTTGATCGATGTCGAGACTGAAACTTTATCACAGAAGCAAGGATGAAATGCACAGATAGACAGATAAACAGTAAGAGCACAATTTAAAAATGTATGAAAGCATAAATGGATAAAAATGACAAGCAATATACTTCAATAACCAGCAACTGAAGCAGAGAATAACTGGACAAGTACATTAGTGTAACAGTAGTAGGTAGATGGGAAAGAAATGAATGGTACCAACCTCTGCATCAGTCATTGAATGAATTTTCTCATGGGATTTGTTGCAGTAACAGCTTTCCCCCTGTAATGACAATATTTTTATAATGACAGTAAAATATAATATTGTGTACTATCTATTTTTATTGTTTATTGTATTTAGTTGATTGGTCTATTTCTCTCCTGCTTTAATTTGAGGATGTGTTTTTTCACAATCTCCACTGGTACATTGTGCAACTACTAACCTTTAACTTCAGAACATAAAATATCATAGCACAGTACGATGTTGTTGGGCTTATAAATTAGCTTTGTAAATTTGAGGTGGTGTACTTGAAATTTATTCTGGGACTATATCCAAAACTTTGGAATAACAGAACTGCACAGCAAAGCATGGCCGTTGATGGAGTTTGAGAAAGAGCAGAAAATGCAAAGCATTTTTTTTGGTGCAATAGCAGGGTCAAATCAAAGTCAAATCATTTAATAGTCTTCTAAGGTTTAGCACTTTTTCTACAGCATTCTCTTGATATTAAACAAAATCTGCAGATGCTGGGGTCAAGTGCAATACACAAATGTGCTGGAGAAGCTTAGCAGGTTACGCAGCGTCCGTAGGAAGTAAATGTTGGGTGGAAATGCAAAATTCATATCCCATCATGGAAAATTGTAAAATAGGGCAGTGCAAAAGTTGTCATAAATGATAAAATAGGTTCTTAAAGAAAAGGTTGTTTTCTCCTATAAAGTGCAGCCTACAGGCCACCTGATATCATCATCCTTTAATGCTCTCAGAATTAGACTAAGATGCCTGCCTACATTGAAAAACAAAAATTACAGAAGCTGAAAATCTGAAATAGAAACTAAAAATACTATTTATACTCACTGCGTCAGGTAGAATAAGTGGAAAGAGAAACAAAAAATAATCTCAGGTGAATGACTTTCATCAGAACAGGAAGGTTAATAGCATGAAACATTAACTTGTGGTCTCCCTCCAGGGACAGCCAATCAGCTGCAGGACCCAATCTTTATGTTAGCCTGGATGATGTCCCTATATCCTGAGTGGAGCCTCAACCATTAAGATTTTGAGTCAGGGCTTGTATTAGCCTACTATAAATATCTGGAAGAGAGAAGTCGTCTGCCACAGATAGGTCTCATAATTACCTACATCTTAGCAACCAAGCTCCACAGAGAATCACTGGAAAAACAGATTTCCTTTCCCCAGCTTGGAAGCCACATTTCAACAAAGATATCAATGAAGAAAGTCATCAATACCTCCATTGCACTAGAACAGTCTTCTGCCACTTGAAGTAGAGATTATTGAAGGACCACCATCACAAACCTAGCATCAATCTCATGGTAACTGAGCTGCATAGATTTGACATCTCTTTGAAAGGATCCACCTAGTACATTGGTAGGATGATAAAACAATGTCAAGAGACCTCTCATTGGCAGAAATCCCAACATCCAAACTCTGATCAAATTCAGCCAACTCTGATTGGTGAGCCTAACAGCCCAGATGCCAACTCTGGACTCTCGACTCATTCTGCTCAATCTCTGTTTTAGAAAGAGATTTTGGGAGAACAGGCAGAATTATTCAAGTCACTTTTTAAAAAATAATGACAACTGACACATGAACCAAGAACATCTAGGAAGAAATTGAATACCTAGAGTCTTTGGAATGGATGCACATGGAGGCCACACTCGAATTGCAGGAGTCAGCAAGATCCTAAGCAATCGTGAAGCCAACATGTTGATTGAAGCACCACTTGCCTACTTATAGCAGAGACTGTGAATCCCACATCGACTTCTTCAGCTACATTGGAACCAACATAATTGGAGTGCAAACAAGTGATTTACATCCCTGAATGACCTCCATGGAACCAGTAACACTTTGAGTCCCTTCTTTTTATGAGCTGAAAATTTTCCTTACAATATTGCCCTGCTATGCAGTTTCAGATATTTGATTGCCATGAAAGACATTTAATAAATGCAGTTCCTTCCATTTCTTTTTTTACTTGGATTTCAGTATTAATCTTCAATTAAGTAAAGTACTGTTATGTTTGCAATTTGATACTTACCAAGTGCAGCTTAAAATCTGATTTTATATGCCGGGGGAACCAATGTTTAAAGGAAATAGGAGTTGGAGATAGGATTACAACTCAAGGTCTGACCTTTATTTTCTTTGAAATGAGCCTCTTGCTGGGGGCATGAGGTGATCCTTCAACACTCCCAGAATCTTATAATCTTTGACATGGAATCAAACCAGGAACACATCTCTTTGATAAGACTATTATAGTAGACATATAATCTAACTGTTTTTTTTTTCCCCCCATTTGTTTTTGTTTTAAGCATCATGACTAAATGAAGTTTTTAATTTTATGACTAAATTACTGTAATCTTATCCCAAGGTCATAAGATTGATTTAGCTGAATGTAATATTTCAACTTACTGTCAGGATCAAATCCTGTTTAGACTGTCTTATTGTTCATTAAATTACTCAAGGGTGCTGGATTCAAGCACCTAGGCAATTTGTTCCAACTGTTCCTCGATCTGTGTCAAAAAATATTACCTCCTAAATTTACTTTTCATAATTCTGATAATATCTGAGGCTCTAATTGTAGTCAAACTCCAGCATAACCCACACACTCATTTGAGGACACCTCCATGTTCCTGATAACCTGCACCATTGCTGCCCTATGGTAAATAATCCATGTTCTTCCTTCTTGGTAACACACAGATGCTCTTACATTTCTAGTCATGAGGGGTCTCAGACTTGTGTAATATTATTGATCCAACATTAATGAGATGTCCAAGGCATCTTATAAAAGCAGTCTGGAGTCACAGTGTACCAAAAAGTACAGTCAATTTTTAAGGTGGTGGATGTGAGGCTGATCCAGTGGTTTGCTTTTTCCTGGATAACCACTGAGCCCATGACTGTTGTTCCAGGTAGACTCACACACAAATGGAACTCCAGAAGATCACAAGATATAGGAGCAGAAGTCAGCCCATTGAGTCTGCTCCACTATTCTAATCATGAGCTGACCTATCCTCCCGCTCAGTCCCACTCCCTGACTTTCTACCCATAACTGTTGCTGCCCTAACTAATCAAAAACCTTTCAACCAATGATCTTGCCTCCACAGACGCCTGTGGTAAAAAGTCCCATAGACATGACCCTTGAAGAAATGTTTGTTTTAAATTGATGCCCTTTTATCCTGAGGTTATGCCCTCTTGTCCTAGAATACCCTATCCTGGAAACATCTGGTCACATCCCAGGCCTTTCAGCCATGAGTACAGTCCAAGAGCTAACAATCGGTCCTCCTATGCTAACCCTTTCATTTCCTGGTATAATTCTAATCTTCTCTACCTTCTCCAATGCCACCACATTTTTTCTTAAATAAGGTGACCAAAACAGTACACGATACTCCAAGTGAGGTCTTACCAGTTTTTTAGAGTCTCAACATTACATCCTTGCTCTTGTATGATATTCCTCTAGAAATGAATGCCAACATTGCTTTCAACTTCACACTGACTCAACCTGAAGGGTCAGCTGCAAAAGGACTCCCAAGTCCCTTTGCACCTTGGAATTTTGAATTTTCTCCTCATCTAAATAGTAGTTTTCCTGTCTACCAAAATGCAAGACCACTTGCTTTCCCACATTTTAATATATTTGCCACCTCTTTGCCCATTCTCTTAATCTATCTAAGTCTCTCTTTTTCAATTTATTCCAGACTTGTGCCTGCTGGGTACTTATGGCCAGGAGAGAAGTCACTCACCATAGAATATCTAGCCTCTAAAAGTGTTTGGCACCTCCTCCAGAACTACAGTTCTCAGGCATCCAGACTTTTCCAATTCTGGCTTCTTGCAGAACACTATGGTTAAATAATGTCACCACTGTAACCTAACGTAAGTTGCCTCAGCTGCAAGATCTGGAATTTATTCTAAAACAACTTCACTTTTCTCTTTTGAGATGCATCTGAAATCCATTTCACCTCCATTAATACCTCTCACAAAGGTTATTGACATAGTTTTTTTCATAACACTCCCTTGAAATGCCTTCTCTAACTGGCATTATAGTGCTACAGCCCAGTTTCATTCCTGCTCAAGGATGCAGTAATGGATTGTCTCTCTTGGTATTAGGAATTGCCAGCGTGGGAGGTGCTGATATGATAGTCTTGCTGAGTAACCACATTTTATAGGTGGCACACACTGGTGATAGAGTAATTTAATGTCCAGAATGATGGATAAATTAACTTATTGGCATTGTAGCATCTCTCTCAAACTATTAGGCTACCTTGGAGTACAGCTGTTCAACAATTTCACCTCCCCCTTAGTTCCTTTAGGAGTATGTATACTGTAAATAGATCATTGTGTTTAAAATCTGTTTTAATGCTTCTTAAAACAACTTTCCGAGTAGCTAAGAGCAATTTCACTGTTCAAAAAAAGTAAACTCTATCATTGTATGTCAATTATTGTACGTTTTTAAAACTAGAATGGCAGGAAAAGAATTGATACGTTTATTTCCGAGATAGGTTTTGGAGCATTAGTTTTACACTCATTGATTGGAGTGGGCATTTATTGCATTTTGGATTAACAGTATCTTTGAATTGGATGAAAATAATTATAAGATAGAACCTGGTTTGTATGAGACCTCTTCTGCAATACATCTGGATTTTAACCTTTGGCATGGTTATTCTCCAGTTGCCAAATTGTATTTTATATGGCCTGATTAATTGATGCTTTTTAAAAATTTTAAATTTAGACAAACACCATATTAACAGGCCATTTTGGTCCATGAGTCCATGTTGTCCAATTTAACACCCAATTAACCAACACACCCAGTTCATTTTGAACAGTGGGAAGAAACCGGAGACCCCGGGGAAAACACACATAGACACGGGGAGAACATACAACTCCTTAGAGACAGCACGGGACTCGAACCCTGGTCCCCATCACTGGTGCTGTAAAGGTATTGTGTTAACCACTACGCCAACCGTGTCACAGTTTTGAAGGATTTTTAAAATTAATTCTGAATTTCTATTTATGCAACTATTGTATGTATGAGATTTGCTGCATGAGATTTCAATTTTGACTTAAAACTTAGAGTTCAGTGCAACAATTTTAATTCCTCTTTAATGCGAGAACATGTCCCCAGGCATTTCACATGAATATAATTGGCCAAAAATTGATGAAGAGTGAACAGAAGAGATATTCATTCAGGCTAGGTTTAAAGAAAACTCTTAAAAGAGATGGAAAAATAATTCCAGAGCATAAGGTCCAAAGGTTTCAAAAGCAGAGCCACCAAAGTCTGAGTGAAGGAATTGTGGATTTTAAAAAGATCGGAATTTTTTAGGTGAGTTGCAGGGCTAGAAGCTCGGGGATATGAGTTCAAAGTAAACATTTTAAAATCAAGACTGTACTAGTCAAAAAGTCACTGTATATCTGCAAACATTGACACTGATGCATGAGCTAAACAGCAGATATTTTATCATATTTGTTAAGGAATTTATTTTATTGTTTTGTGTTCCCAACTATGAAATCTTAGCCTTCATCTGCAAATCTCTAAATGGCTTTTTCTCATCTAAATATTTGTAATGGTCTCAAGATGTTTTGCTGATTCTAAATTTCCCTCCCGCAGATACTCATCTGCTATTAGCATTTTCAGCTGTCTGGTTTGTCCAGGAATGTTGCCATTAATGGATGGAAAACCAGGGAGACAGCTCCTGCAATTTCATGATCTGAGTGATTTGTTGACATCTAATGAACAAAATACTGAGAAAGGCTGATCAGCAATGTCATTAAGTTCCTTTCATCATTCAGAAATGCACGTGATATTGGCAAACAAACATCAGGATGTTCATGTGAAACGTTCCTCTTTATCATTTTCCAGAGGCAATTTGAAAATGTATCATTCAATGCTGACAAATTACCGCAAATTTTGGGTTTAAGAGTTCTTGATAAAACTTCATTTTGCAAATTCATGATTAGATTGTCACTTTTTGAATTGCTCAAAATGTAACAAAAAGCGACATCCCATCCCTGCTTTCCAACTGCTTGTCACATCAAATTTTCAAAATGATAAAATATGACAGTAGCGTTAAAAATCTGGAAAAAGGAAAATTGCTGATAAACTTAAAAAGAATTGAAATTACAAATGAAATCAAGGCTTTGCTTGATTGTGTTAATTAAATTAAAATTATTGTACATTTTTTAAAAAAATCATTATTCGGGTCATTACCTGGATAGAGGCATTATTGGTGTACAGTTGTTCTTCAATGAAGCTACCACATGCATTTCCTTCCTCCTCAAATTCTTCCATTGATATTTTTGCTTCAGGGCCTGTGATAGGCTTCAGTCCTCCTTGTATCCTGGAGCAGAAATTCTGGAACACAAACGTAAATTAGAATTCAGTCAAGATCAGACTGTCATCTTAACCAAACCAGATGATGTCTATTTTTAGAATGTGTTCAAAACAGCATAATTGAACACATTATTTGCATAAGATTGTGATCATTTTCTTTCAATGCAACAGGTTGAAAAGATATGGTTTTAAAATACAAAATGTAGTATGAAAACTGTCTTATTATTAAGCATTTACCATTAATAACATAATCCATATTTGCCCTGAATTTTATGGAAAAATGCATGGAATGATTCTGCAGGAACAGATTTATCCATCATCTTTTGAAACAAGTTGATACAAGTTAAAATAAGCCATATTTCTTTTTTGTTGAAGAATATTTGCATAAATGCAATACATCTTTGTACAGAAACTAGAGGATGAAAAACATTTTTCTCTAAATAGGAAATAGTAACAAGACATAATTGTACAGTTATCATGCTTTGGATGACGCCCACTTACAAAAACTAAGAATGACAGGAATGGAATTATTTGCTCAAGGGAGAAAAGTCTTGTGTAAACGGAAGCTGCTGCTTTACGAATTGATCTGATAGGTGGTGTCATTTTCTCATTTAAATGGTTGTGGTGGGTTTGAGGGACACAGCCCTCAGTGAAATCTGCTGCAAAAATGGGTAAGAGAGCTGTATATATTCCAAGGACAGTTAACATGCATGGCAAAACCTAATACATCGATGATAAGGGGAATATATTGAAACCATGTTAAAAAAACAACCGAGACAAAGATTTTGTTGATAACGCAATATTATTGAATGTCATAATTCTGAGTGATGAATATTTCACATTTTGGTCTCTACCCCAATAGATAAAACTGAGGATGTGACAGAAAGTGATGAATCATTCACATTGTTTTTCCTCTGAATATTTTGCACAGATATTAATGAATATTAACTGCATTGTATGGCTGACAACACAAAATAATTAGATACCATTCTATACTCAACTGGTAACATTCATTTAGCAAGAAAACATTGTTTTTACATTTGCACCTTATTATTTTTGAAATAACATGAAAGGAATATACCTCTGTCTGTGAAAAAGGGGCATAACTGTCCTTAATTCTTAATTCTTCTCCATGGTTTCTGGTTCCAGGTAATAACACACAGCCATTCTTTACATTTCTCCTCAATGGTTTTTCTTCCAGATTATTTTCTTTCTTCTTTGCCTTCCGAATTGAGGCATACTCTGGTGTGTCCGTGTTAATAGCTGGTTCTAAACTCTGTTGGCTTTGTGTTAATATAGCCCTTGGTGTTCCATTAGCCCAATATCTAGGGTCATACTGCCTATCAGCAGGGTTATGTTCATAATTTGTTCCAACACTCTCATACAAAGAATCTTCATTATTGTTTTGATTTCCTTTAACCTGGGAATAAACATTGATCATATCATGCAGTTTTCTCAAATTAACTAACTTTCCTCCAGTGAAATTATTTCCAGGAATGTTAGGCAATTCTCTGTTCTGTTGTTCCATTGGGTTTCCTGGATCCTCCTTTTCTCCTTCCTCTGAGAGTTCTGTCCCTAATAGTCGAAGATAGTCCACATTCACGGGCCAGCTTCTCAAACCATCTGCAGAGAAAGTGAATTATTTCACCACTTTAGGTTGAAATTCAAAACTGATGACCGCTCTCCTATTCAATCCTTTCAAGGAAAAAAAACGGAGTCCAACTTTACCTACAACAAGGCCACCTTTCCAATAATTGGGCATGAAGTAGGTGGAGTCTTTGTGGAGGTGTCCAAGGATGCCAGTATGGGTCCTGAAATTTTTGCATGTTGGAAGAGACAAAAAGCAAGGCAAAGAATTCCAGAGCGCAAAGCACAAGAGGAAGGTTAGTGATGGTGGTGGAAGGGTGCGGGGAGAAGTTGGGGTGCAGGGAAGTGTGGAGGAAGAGTGTAAAAATGATTGACACAGAGGACAGAACTAATGCACAAAGTGGAATGGAAACAGTTCTCTTTATGTCATCGGTTTACGTTTATCCTGAGCTGCACTGCAATAATGAAATATCCAATGTATCCACTCAACTTCATTATCAGCATCTGTACATGTTGGATGTTGTTGGGTTCACCTCAGTCATTCCTTCAATTGAAACCTACATTCCTCCTGTAATATCAATCAAGCTCTTCACCAAGGTTCTTTACAAAGAAAATCACGCCAGATATTAAACAGCCTGTTTGAAGTAGTTTCCAAACATGTGCTGAACTTGACATTAACTCAGAGTCATTGTCCCTGCTAACTTGTTTGAACTTGAAGTCATCTGACAAATTAAAAAGTTAATTATTCTGACCCATTTGCTTTCAAGGTAGAAGAATTGAATTTGGTTTAATCAATTTTAATGGATCCATTTCATTTCTCACTATTTGTTGTCTTGCTGCATGAACTGCTGTCTATAAAATGTAAAGTATTATTTGCCTTTTACTTACATTCACCATTGCAGTGCATTGGGTTTGGATCACATACTCCGGTTTCAGGTGTATTAACAGGTCGAAGTTGTGGTGTGCAGCCGATGGTCTAAACACAATACCATAGCAACAAAATGTATATTTTGTCTGAATTATTGTATAATACAGTGATATTTTAATTCAATATGTTTCTAAAAATATATTATTAATCTAAAAACTTTAATAGAGTAAAGCAAATTCTATCTTCACATGAAATTCATTTCGACTTACTTGTGGCCCAATTTGTAAACCATTAAAAATATCCAATGGTATTTTTATCTGCAGGACCAGCAATCAAGCCTTCATATTGTACAGTCATTGGTTAGAGTCCAATAATTTCCAAGATCCATTGCTCAAACAACAATACCTATTTTTATTCCAGATTTCTAACAACTGCAGTTTTTCGGGTGTTGATTTAAAATGGGTACTTAATTATGCCACAAGGTGGCGATAAATCACAGTGACAGATCCATGTACAGTCCATATACTGTATATCTATCTATCTATAGATAGATATATAAAAAACAAACTGCTTGATTCCCACAGCACTTATGGAGGGAAAGAGACAATCAGCATTAGAGACCATGGATCAGGTCTTTCCCTCCACAGACTATACCTGACCCCTTGAGTTCCTCCAACAGTTATTATTTTTTGCTGCAGATTCAAGTATCTACAGTCTACTATGTCTCCACAAATTCATTTTAATTTATTCTTTGGGTGTAGGATTATATATTTGCTGGTCATCTCAAACTACCTTTGAGAAGGTGAGTGATGGTCAGGCATTCTCTTAAATTGCTCCAGTCCTCATCTTTTGGTCAGGAGTCCCTGATTTGGGTACATCAACGATGGGGGAATTGTGATATGTTTCCAAGTCAGGATGACATAGGATTTGAAAGGGAACCTGCAGGAGGGGCAGAGGACTGTGGCCTGTGAGATGGTGTCAAAGACATCTTCCTGCAATACATCTTGTGGATGCTGCAAAACTGCAGCCATGGTGAGCTGAAAGGGCCCTAATGGAGCTAAATAAATGAAGCACAGTTTAGATTGTAGTGCAGTATAGCATAGGACTGGGCTCTTTGATCCAGGATGTCTGTGCCAATCATGGTCCCAATTAAACAGCACACCCTAGATTTAGGTATGGAAAGATGGCATGCAGAACTTTGTAATTGTATACCATTAGAGAAGATTACCTATAATCTGCGAAATAAATATTATTGGTTCTGGAAAATATGGTGCCCTTATTTACAAAATGTATGTTTAAATCTCTCTGAAGACCCCACTTCTTGGTAACCTCCAATCAGAATTTATGTTATAAATGTTTATCCTCTTGGTATTCTCCGCTTCCTTTTTTCCCTCTCTTTTTCCAATTCTTTTCTTCTTTTAGGGTTTTGGTCGGGGGAGAGGATGGAGGTGGGGAAAGAAGGTGGAGAGGCTTTCTCTTTTCATTTTTTATATATATCACATGTAACTTTTATATTTTTGAACTTTATGTAATGCAGTTCATTTGTAGTTTAAAATTAATAAGTAAAATATTCAAAAACAAACCAGCACCCCACCAGAATATGGTCTAATCCTTCCTTTCACTGCCTGTTCACATCTGCCTCTTAAGCTGCAATCAAAATTTTCCTCATAAATCTCCTTTAAACATTTCCCTCTTACCTTAAAGCTCTGCCCTCCAGTATTTGACATTTCCACCCTGGGTAAAAAAAAAACTATCACCTAATCCTTTTTTTTGTCTCTTAATTTTATATACAGGTGCAGAGTACTCACATTTCTAATTTCTATTATGGTTGCAATTCAAGAACTTACCAAACCTACCAGCTTCACACCTTCAGTCTTGATTCTCTTTTCCTTATTGTTTCTGACACATAAACACAAGATTATTAATTTTTACAGAAAAGCACTAGATTTCTTTCTAATAAATACATTAATTTTCTGATATTAATTTGCTTTTGTTGGCATAAAGTAGCTTTAAATTTGCTTTGTCAAGTCCATTGTTAAAAATTACAAGTAATGCACCACACTGAGTAAAAGACAAAATCTGCACATAGTAAATGTTAAATTAATTGCTCTGTCATCAGATTAGAATAATAATGAATGATAGGCAGCTACAGCTGATTGCAGTCTCTACATACAACCTCCAGCCCTCATACTCTTGACTCCACTCCCCCGCAAAAAAAACTCCTCATTAAGATTACCAGTGGATGTAAAAATTAATCAGACCCACTGCATTTCTGCTTGACAACTTTTTATATTTTAAAAAATATACTTTTTTTTGCACCTGTCCATCATTTCGCTTCTGGAGGTAGAGTTTGCAGTGTTATCATGTTGTAATGGTAAGCAGATCAATGTTTACAGAAATAAGATGTAGCAGCAGATAATGAATGTTAGATAACTTGATATTATTTAGGGAATGGAATCTGAAGCTGACTTATTTCACCAAATTAGATGCAACGCAGGAATTTATTTTCACTGTTTCAATGGTATCTACTTCAGAAGATAACCTTACTTACACTGATTCACATTGTATTTTTGGCCTGTCAAGGTGAGATTACCCATTTAGTTCCAATAGAGAAGCAAGGGAAAAAGGAGGCAGGCAGAGAAATTAAGAGCATGTGACTAGATCTACAGTTATGGCTGGTTTCAAAGCTTGGCTCATTAATTAAATAATTTTCATCTCCTTAAATTTTCCTCCACAACCAATTTTGGCTACTGCATTCAGAGAAAATAGGATATGGCTGAAAATAATATGTTTTTAAAAAATCTGACAAGGATGGCAAGTGATATTACTTAATTGCTAAACAGCAAACTTATAGAAAGCTGGTTTACTTTCGATGTACTTTCTGTGCTTCTCTTGGGCAAATCTTCCTTCCTTGAATAAACAGGTTTGTTTTCTACTTTCAAAAATGCAGGCACCAACGTAAGATTGCAGCCTGCACGGACTTGCCTGGCAGCCACCCATCCTTAATAATGCACCAAGTTAAATTGCTGTTGGCACTTCCTTTGGGGCATGACTGGGAACAGCCAATTTGAGACGTTGTAATGTCACCCATCAAATGTTTTTTTTTTTAAAAAACACTAAATGATTATTGCGGTTGAAAACATTTCCTGCTCACCATTTGCCTTTTGCATATTTCCTTACGATGTAGGAAGTGACACTTTTAGCCCATTTAATCTGTGCAGGTTCCCCCTCCCAGCCCATTTCCCCCATTAAATTTCCTTTCAAGCTTCAATTAACAGTCCAGAGACCTGCTTTTTGTCCTGAGCTTGGGGTGGTGGTATTCCACTTCTCACTTCTGAAAGTTGTGCTGGTAGGTTAAATGGCCTCTGTAACTTACTCCTGGTGTATGTTAATAGGGAGAAAAATGAATCAAAGAAGAGTTGATGGGAATGAGTATAGGGAAATAAATAGAAGGGAAATTGATCTGATGCGAATTGTACTGAGTTTTTTTATTGTCACATGCACCAAGATACATGTCCTGGGATTGCTTCTCTGTGAGCTTACTCAGTCCAGATGAGACAATAGGTCTTCTGCAATGTTATTAGTATAAAACAAAAATGTAGAAATTACAATTTTATCATTTAAAAACCTTCAGTAACTTTTGTTCAATTTTCCCCTCTTGAAAAGCTATTTCACTATTATGGTTTTCTGAATTGCTTTATTCAGCTTAATAAAAATGAAGACTATTGTAATGGATCGGTGTTAATAGAAATATTTAGGTTAAGGTTAAACTATATTTCTTATAAATATGTCTTAAGTAATGTAGTGGGATTGGAACAGGGTTACACACACACCCATACAATACATTCTGAAGTAATGTTATCTTTTAGAGTTGTGACATCTACTAGCCAGAAATATGAAGATCACATGATTTCCAAGAAACTGTTGCGAACAGCAATTAAAGATTCCAGTAAATGGTCACATGGTTTCACTGTTCAGAAGGCATTCTTCAGGAAAAATTTATGGCTTATAGGAAACTGAAGATTACATGAAAGTCTCAGAAACAGGGACATTGTGTTAGAACAGCATTTTATTTTCACAAAACATTGTATATTCCTCCCTCTGCACCTTGGATGTCAGGGTAGAAGATGTAAACGTAAATGTATAGGATGCTTGAGGATGGTTAGTACCAAGACTTAAAATGCATAGTGGAAACCCCTTTTCATTGACACTGTTTAATCTGTTGAACATTTCCAATTTTTTTTTGCTTTACCTCAGCCTATTGATTTTCATAGAACACACTAGCTAATGACTGAGTATTTTCCAAAGGCTTCTTCATTTCATTAATGTCATTTTCTAAATCTACGTTGATGGTGTTCATCTATTTTAGTTTTTTTTTAAAAAAAAGATGTGTGCACACTCTTGTTCAACATCTCAAGCTGTTGACTGTTTTTCTGCAGAAGCTTTGTGTTAACCTAAGTGGTGCAAGACTCAAGCGCAGATGATCATATGCTATATGAATGTGACACCTTCAGAACAACATCTGCAAAATATAACTTCCTCAGGACTTCTTTGCAAACGTGTGCATCTCTTGAAAGAATTATAACTACTGAGATGGGTGTACAGTAGCACACATCTGTGGAAATCCTATGGTTAGGCAAATTTCAGTGGGAACCAGGAAAAGCAATACTTATTCTGTAATGATCAATCTGAGGGCAATTGTTTCAGTCTAAACATAGTCTTTGTGTACAGGTAAATGGTAATTCCCTAAATTTAGTATATTACCACAAAGTAACAATAAATGTTTGTTTATTTAACACACAGAGAAGCTCCCTGATGCTAGATATAATGACGTGCATTCATTTCCTAATACACAAGCACAAGCAAATGAAAAGGAATTTACACAAGTACATTTTCACCAGATGCAAGAACTATTCCTTGTGGATATAATGCAGCTTACCTTCGGCAGTGGTTACAGAGGAACGTGAGCAAAATGAGGAATGGCAAGGTTCCTCCGGCCACCAGAAAACCAGGGCGTGGTAGTGAAGGCTGACTGTCTTGTGCAAGTTCGGTCTTCTTAAGGAAGAATTGGGGAGAGATTGGAGCCATAATCATCTCTCAATTGTACTCTTGACTGTGGAACAATATAAAAATCAGATTGCCAAGAAGCCCAATTATACATTTCATTGGCACTCAAATCACAAATTAAGCTGTTTCAATTGCTTTCATCCCCATTGTGATTTTTGGTTTATAGTATTTAATCAGACTCAGAAAATATGTTTCAGTAATTAATTCAACTTGAGTAATACCACCAGCAACTTTAATTTCTTCCTGTTCGTACGTGCGCTTTGAAACTTGGTGTGTATCTGTGTGTGTCTTCTGCTTAAGCATAGACACCAAGAACAGCTCTTGAAACATGGTGAAACCCTTCAACAAATTTCACATTGCAGTCCAGTCCATCTGCATACATAAATAGGAGTCGAGGCAGGCTATTTGACTCTTCAAACTGCTCAGCTGTTCGATAAGATCATGGCTAATTCCCTATATTGATACCATATCATGCTTTTGTGTCCAGAAATCTATATACCTCCTTCTTAAATATAATCAGTGATTGGTTTCCATCATCTTCCATTTGTAGTCTATTCCAGAAATTCACCTCCCTCTGAGTGAAGAAATTTCTCACCTTAATCTTAAATGTCTTTGCTTACAGTTGGAATCTGAACCCTGGTTTTAAACATTCTATCCATGGGAATCACCCGTCAAGTCCTGCCAGAATTTTGTCTGTTTCAAAATGATCCCCAATCATTCTTATAAACTCCAATGAATATAGATCTTGTTAACCAGGAATCAGTCTGGTGATCTTTTATTACACTTATTGTATAGCAAGTATATATTTTCTGATGCCAGATGCAATAGCTTTGCTCTGATCTCACACTGGGTAGTTCGCTCATCTCTGACCCATTTGACTTCTAAAAATCTGAAGTGCAGATTTACTAGTTTGGCGAATAACATCACACAGCTTAAGATTATATTTATGGATGAGACCAATGAGCTGTCCGAGAATAAAGATTCTAATCTGTTTTCATTTTGTTTTCCACCGATCCACCTCCTGATAATTTCTAGATGTACAATTCTATTCTTCATTTATAACAATTTTATATTTTTTGACATTTTCATATTTTAATAACTACTTACCAACAATAGGGTAAATGATTGGCTTGCGAATTGAGCTGCTACACCTTCCATTGTTCTACAGCCTTAAAACAAATGTGAGTACTGAGGGTGAAACTCCTGCTTTCTCCCCAAGATGTGCACGGACTGTGGTTGATACAGAGGACGAATGACATCTTACAAGGTTGTTGCACGACTTATCGTAGATTGTACAACATGGACTGCGGGCAATTTTTTTTTGCTGCTCTCTCCTCAAACCTTTTGATGCCATTTGTGTCTTAAAATCCTATCTACCTGCTTCTTAAATTGATTCATGATCTTTGGAAGAGAATTCCACAGATCCACCACTATCTGAGTGAATAAACCTCTCCTTCATCACAGCCCTAAATGTCATATTCCATATCCTACACCAGCGGTTCTCGACCTTTTTCTTTCCACTCACATACCACTTTAAGTATTCCCTACGCCATCGGTACTCTGTGATGAGTAAGGATTGCTTAAAGTGGTATGTGAGTGGAAAGAAGAAGTTTGAAAACCACTGTTTTAATCATACCTAATTGACTTGTTATGTGCATGGTTTCATATCTCCAAAGGAAATGGGCCAATGACAATTTTTCCTCAAGTAAAATATTTCAGTAACAATTGGGTCTAGAGCAGTGATTTTCAGCCTTCCCTTTCCACTCACATCCCACCTTAAACAATCCCTTACTAATCACAGAGCACCGATGGCATAGGGATTACTTAAAGTGAGATGTGGGTGGAAAGAAAAAGGTTGAGAACCACTGCCCTACAGCCATGACCCTGGACTAGACCTTCAGACCATAGAAAACACCCTCTCTGCAACTGCCCTGTAGAGCTGAGTCCACCGGTTTAACACAAATAGTTGACATGGTGTGTGCAGGAGTGGCCTAAAGATTAAGGTTACCTGAACTTGTGCTGCTGAGATGAGTTAGTCCATCTCTGGTGTACCTGATTTCTACCCTGAATAAAAATCTGCAGTGCAGATTTACTGGAGAAAAACAAGAACTGGAACCCTGAGTGGACCAAAACAAGCTTCTGGGACTCAACAGGACAGACACCATCCATGGAGCAAAATGGTAGATTTTTGTACAGTATCTCTCCATGGATGCTGCCTGATAAGACTAATTGAGTTAATTTGCTAATTAGGTTAATTGGGCACATGGGTGTATCTGGGCAGCACAGGTTTGTAGCCAGGAAGGGCCTGTCACCATGCTGGGTCTAACCTAACTGACCCACTCCATCTTCTCTTTGCTATCTGCGGATTTACTAGTTCGATTAATAATACTCATCTTAACATTTCATACTGACTGCATAGCACTTTGAGATCAGTGAGTGTCAGTGCAGAGCAGCCCACATCTGATTTCTCTTGCTTTCCATTTATCCAGCTGCAGACAATCTCTGCCTTTTCAGTATTGTTTCAATTCACCTTTCTTTAATATGTTGATGTCTTTAACCATGGCACTTGATTGGTGTACAATTATTGAAAATTTCCACCTCCGGTTACCCATTTTCTTTTATTCCTCATTAAAAAAAATTTGTAATCTCTTGCACAAATTCATTTGTTTGCATTTAACCAGGTCAAATGTTATCCTCGGGTGAAAGATTGGCTTCCTGAGGTTGGTAGAAATGATTGGCATCAACAAGGTTGCAGCTTCTACTGCTGGGAAAGACTGGAAAAAAAAAGCAAGTGTGGAGGATGAAACTGTTTTCTCTCCAAGACATGTGCTGAATGTCACTGACATATAAGAGGCAGATAATTTCCTACAAAGTTTTCGCAACACCTGGCAAGTATTGCTCAATATTGACAGAGTATCTGACATCGTTAATGCTATTTCCTCAACTGCTTGATGCCTTTTTAGGTTTAGAACCCCATCTACCTTATTCTTAAATATGTACAATATCTGGTCCTTCTTTGCTTTCTGGGTAGAGAATTCACCATTCTCATCAATTCATTCCTAAATGCAATCTACCAATAGTAGTGCTAGACATGGGGCTAGTCACCACCTCTGACCGCATTCCATCAGCCCAGGTAAAAATGGTGTCCATTCCCAAGCTGTTGAGACCTGTCAGAATTTTGTATGTTTCAATTAAATTTCCTCAAAACTGCAATGAATACAACCTCGCCCAAGCAAGTAAACTCTATGATAATGGTTTTATTGAGAGCTTCATGTGACTAACTCAAATGGAAAAGTTCATAAGTAATAAGGTTCTGATTGAACAATGATATAAAATGCACTTTTTATACCAACATTACATACTTTATGTAGCAATTTTAACAAAAGAGGGCAGCACAGTTAGCGTTGTGGCAAGTGCATCGCTGATATAGCGCCAGGGTTCAAATCTGGCACTGTCCTGTAAGGAGATTGTATATTCTCCCCGTATCTGCGTGGGTTTCCTCTGGGTGTTCCAGTTTCTTCCCACCATTCAAAACCTACCGGGGTTTGTAGGGTAATTGGGCGGCATGGTCTCATGGCCAAAAAGGCTGCATGTCTAAAAGATTTTTTATTAAATTGTCTCTTAGGCATTCCCCAGATAACTTTCCCTAGATCACCTACGGCTCCTAGAATGCTTCCATCAGCGCTGTCTCCGCTCCATCCTCAACATTCATTGGAGTGACTTCATCACCAACATCGAAGTACTCGAGCTGGCAGAGTCCGCAAGCATTGAATCCACGCTGCTGAAGACCCAACTGCACTGGGTGGGTCACGTCTCCAGAATGGAGGACCATCGCCTTCCCAAGATCGTGTTCTATGGCGAGCTCTCCACTGGCCACCAAGACAGAGGTGCACCAAAGAAGAGGTACAAGGACTGCTTAAAGAAATCTCTTGGTGCCTGCCACATTGACCACTGCCAGTGGGCTGATATCGCCTCCAACCGTGCATCTTGGCGCCTCACAGTTCGGCAGGCAGCAACCTCCTTTGAAGAAGACTGCAGAGCCCACCTCACTGACAAAAGACAAAGGAGGAAAAACCCAACACCCAACCAACCAATTTTCCCTTGCAGCCGCTGCAACCGTGCCTGCCTGTCCCGCATCGGACTTGTCAGTCACCAACGAGCCTGCAGCAGACGTGGGCATACCCCTCCATAAATCTTCGTCCATGAAGCCAAGCCAAAGAGAAGAAGAAAGAGAGATAACTTTATACACATACATATATAGAACAAAGGATAGGCTTTATTTTGCTTTCAACCTTTCAAAGGTTTCAGGTTGAAGCCCCAACATTGCTAGCACTGTATTCGATTTTATTATCCCTGGCCATAAGCCAACACAAAGCTACTGAACCGTGTAAGGTAAGCAGTTCACTAAGGCAGAGCAATACACGAGTAAGCAATCACAAAAATCTGAACCACCCGAGAATCTAGACTTTTCGAAAACTCTCAAACATTTTAAATTTAGCAGGCTTTTGTGTGCGTGTGTGCACACGCAAGGGCCACAGATGCACAGCGGCAACAAGCCACCACACTTAATACAGGTAATCTTATCACAAAGAAATTCAGTTGTATACAGCATTTTTCTTTTACAATGTTCATTTTTAAACACAATTTCAAAGCATTGCATGCTCTTTTTTTTAAATAGTAAAAAAAGTTTACATTTCTTTGTGTTGACTTTATTTTTCTTTAAAACTGCTCATTTTGATACGATGCAGTATTTGCCAATGAATAAACTATCAAAATTTACCTGTTCATCTCTTCTTTATTCCTCCTTAAATTTGAATTTTAAAAGTACTGCCGAGCAGTCCAGATTTTAGGACTTCTACTGTAGATTTAAGAAAAACTGCCTGAGCAGATTCACTGCTGCCTGAGAGAGAGGGAGCTACCGGCTGCTGCAAAGGCTCCACAAGCCAAAGATGAAGTTGACTGTCCCCAGGACACATAGGAGACCCTTAAATCTAGAGCAACACACAATCTGCTGGACAAACTTAGCAGGTTGCGCAGCATGAGTGGAAGGAAAAGAACGATCAACATTTTGGGCTGGAACCCTTCGACAAGACTGATGAAGGGTTTCAACCTGAAATGTCGACACTACTTCTTCTCCCTCTGATGCTGCCTAAGTTCTATCAGCAGACTGTATTTTGCTCGAGTTGACTGTATCAATGGCAGAGATGGTCCTTCACATTAAACTGCTAGATCCATCCTTACCTACCAAACAGCACATCTTCAGGAATAAGAGGAAACCAGAACTCCCTGAGAAAATCAATCACAGGGAGAAGGTACAAATTCCACACAGCCGGGACTGAGGGACTGAAGGTCAGCCCCGAGGGACTGAAGGTCAGCCCCGAGGGACTGAAGGTCAGCCCCGAGGGACTGAAGGTCAGCCCCGAGGGACTGAAGGTCAGCCCCGAGGGACTGAAGGTCAGCCCCGAGGGACTGAAGGTCAGCCCCGAGGGACTGAAGGTCAGCCCCGAGGGACTGAAGGTCAGCCCCGAGGGACTGAAGGTCAGCCCCGAGGGACTGAAGGTCAGCCCCGAGGGACTGAAGGTCAGCCCCGAGGGACTGAAGGTCAGCCCCGAGGGACTGAAGGTCAGCCCCGAGGGACTGAAGGTCAGCCCCGAGGGACTGAAGGTCAGCCCCGAGGGACTGAAGGTCAGCCCCGAGGGACTGAAGCTGGGAGACAGCGATGTGCACAATTGTGTGCTTCAGATGCGAATCCTTCAAAGCACTGACCTTATTCCACTAAATTGGACAGACAAGATATTAAGCTTTTGTTCCTGAATTCAAGACCAGCTGTGTATTTCTTTTCCATTTACTTTCTAAGATCATAATTTTGTTGAATGGGACAGTCAAAGTCTGCACACAAAAACAAACTCATTAAAATTGCACTCTCTTTTTTCAATTTCCAATATTTGCTTCCAATTCATGAAACCTGGTGCAATGTAAAGAAAATAAATGACGAAATACTGACATCTACAGTCTAAGAGAGGAATGGCAATTATAGATTTCACTTCGAGCTCAAAGAACTTCCAATAATATTTGTTCAGTGAAATCCTATATGTTAAACCTATAGTTTGAAATAAACTGAATAATTACTCCGACAGTTTATTCTAAACCAGAAATAGAAAATGATTGACTACATAACTTGGAGCTTTTCTGAATTACTTAGAGCAGCGTTTCTCAACCAGGATTTCCATGAAAAGTCGTAGGGGGCTCCACAGAAGAAATGAGGATCCACACAAGTGAAGCTGTTGACTGTAGGCCAGAGTCAGTGTTGCGCCATTGCCGGGAAGACGTGCACGGTTGTTTCTGGGAGATGGTGGTGGCACGAAGATTTGTGGCATGTGTGAAAAGGGGGCTCTGAAATACTAGTGTCCAGCCTGTCATCTGCAGTAAGAGGACAATGAGTGGAGTGTGCAGCTGGTGGTGTCTGACACGTCGGGGGTGCCCTGGGCTGAGGCAGTGTGCGAGGGGTGGCGGCGGTAGCCAGGCCTGTGGCGGGGAGCGAGGGGCAATGGGGGTAGCCAGGTCTGAGTGTGGCAAGGTTGGGAGGGGGCTCAGCCTACAGCCTGGTAGTCAATCCACTACTAGTGAATTTATTTACTTTCTTACTATGCTTGTGTATATGCCAGGACTTTTAAACTGTAATTGACAATTGGGGTTCCATAATTTCCAAGTGCTCCCCAAAAGGGTTCCATGAGCTAAAAAGTTTGGGAAGCCCTGACCTAGAGCATTTCTATTGAACTAACTGGATGATTCAGATTACAGAAAACTGATCAAGCACCAAAAATGTCATCAATGAAATTTTCTGATGCCTGTGAAAGTATACTGAGGGATTAGGGCAGTGGTTCTCAACCATTTTATTTCCACTCACTTACCACTTTAAGTATTCTCTATGCCATAGGTGCTCTGTGATTAGTAAGGGATTGCTTAAGGTGGTATGTGGGAGGAAAGAAAACATTTGAAAACCACTGTTTTAATCATCCCGAATTGACTTGTTATGTGCACGGTTTCATAACTCCAAGGAAATGGGCCAATGACAATTTTTTCAAGTAAACTATTTCAGTTACATTGGGTCGAGAGCATTGGTTCTCAACCTTCCCTTCCCACTCACATACCACCTTAACCAATCCTGTACTAATCACAGAGCACTGATGGCATAGGGATTACTTAAAGTGGGATGTGAGTGGAAAGAAAAAGGTTGAGAACCACTGGATTAGGGCTTGAAGAGCATCAGAGGTTAATACATTCCTGATAAATATTTACAAAATGAGGAATTCTATGTTAAATGCTCATCAATAATAAAACAAACAATTGGCATAGTATTTTGCAGAAGGACTCTAGGGATTTCTCGTCCCTATTCAAACAAAATTTTCTAATAGCCACACAGGATATGAGAGTTATGACAGATGGTCATCAAGATGGATTAGAACATATAAAAGATTGACAGGCAAGCAAGCAGATTTTCAGAGGGAATAGGATGAGGCAATAAAGAGCAGAGCCAGCTGGAAGTTGGAGCAAGTAAGAATGGAGGAATGCATAAAACCAGGTGCAAGGATGCAAGGCTGGCAGAGTGAGGTTACCGCAATAGGGACAGATAGGACTCTTGAGGGGTTTGAATAAAGCTGAGCTGCATTGGGCTGGAAGCCAATATGGATCAGAATAATAGGAAGTGATGGTTCAGTGAGATTTGGTACAAAGTTCTAACTTCACTTGGAAACCTTAGTTGCAAGTGGGCATTTTAAAAACAAAAACTGATGTTAGTGTAAACTGTTCACAAAATTATTGGAGAACGTCCAGTCATGACTTCTGCAAGTTATGAAGCAGTGTGAGTTTCTCAGGAGAAATTCACTAATATAGTTTGCGTGTAACAGACCACATTAACAGCAAAGGTCATATCAAACAAGTATCACATGAATGCAATAAGCATTAAAAAAAGAGGTTTAATGAAGGCCCATTGAAAGCCCCAGTGGTGACTACCTCCGAGTGACAGGACAATTTTCATCCTGTCCATCAGACATTAATCTCCAAGAATGGTAACATCAGAGCGTGAACAGCATTTAAATTGGAGCTCAACCTGGTTTGAAGAGAACTCAGGTAAAGTCAGAAGAAGCAATGAAAGGCCAGTACTGCTGCTTTCTGTTCTCCTGCTGGAGTCTTTGGAGTTCCCCAAGTGAACTCCCATAATGGAGTTATCTACAGGATTTTGTTCCTCCAAAGGCCTCGAACTGTCTGACATTGTGCTCCCACCTCTGACCAGCTTTAAATGGGTGCAGAGTCTTTCAAAGTGGCCAAGCCAGTTTGTACTCACCTTATTTAACTACGCAATAGTCAACCTGGCTTAAGACTGGGGTCATTGATGCTTTTTCCCTCTTCTCTAGGTATTAGTATAGGGAACGTCATTAATCGCAGAGTGTAGATGTGAATATCCAATCCCCAGCCTTCAGCAAAATCATGCTGAACAACAAAAACATGTAAATGATTTGATTTCTTTGCCACACAGCTGAATTGGATGCAGAATTAAATTGCTGATGTAGTGACACATTGCAACACCTGTCAACCTGACTTTGTCACATGTTTAACTATTTGAATCTACATGGATGGTTATTTTTTTCTCCCCTCGTGTCACAATAAATTTGCTTTTGTGGTTTCAAAGTATTTTGGGGCACGTACACTTCCCCAGATGGCAGTTATGAGATTGGTAAGCCAATTTATTCCGTTTGCTGTCTGTTGACGAGGAAGTAGGTCAGCAGCAATAAAATGAATGTGCCACACCACCCACACTCTCATACAGACAAGGGAAAATGGTGGTGAATTAAACAGTGGGAGGAAACAAAGAGGGAGAATGGAGTGGTAGGAGAAAAATAAGGTTAAACAAGAAAAATCACCAGATACTGGGGTCAAATGCAATATGCAAATGTGTTGGAGAAACTCAGCAGGTCACGTAGCAACCAGAGGGAGTAAAGGATAACCAACATTTTTGGGCCTGGGCCCTTTGTCAGGAAATAAGGGATTCCTAACCCAAACCCTAACTCTTATTCACAATTAAAGGCCCAGGCCCGAAACATTGATTGCCCTTTACTTTCTATGTAACCTGCTGAGTTTCTCCAGTACATTTGTACATGAGCATTTTAGGGCCATTCAAACTTTGAGTGGGTCCCATTTCACAAATGAAGTGTTCCCACAGTGATCCCTGAAGGTCATGGTATCTATTCCTAACATGCTCACACTCCTTGCCACTGCTGCCTGAACAGATCCAATTTCTGTGGGTAAATAAGCACACTGAAAAATGACAAGATGTGTCACAGCAGTGAACTGTGACAAGTTACCAGTACAATTACTTGATAGGGGCAAATATCAAAACAGGAGCCAAATGTTTTCTCATCATCAATTTATAGATCACTTTTTCTGAATTGTCTTTTTAAAACTATTATGTGTGCAGGATTTATCATGGTCTTGTTTTCAACTACAAAAAATGTGAAAAGTGAAAACGGAGATAGGACTGGTGCTGTTTTTGATGAGGCAGGTTGGAGAAAAGGGCAACACATCTCTGCTCTGCCTTGTGCTCTGTTCTCACCCACTTCCTCTGAGTCACAGCATCTCTCAGCCCTACAGTTGCAGTAACATTCACTTCGATCTTTAACTTATTCTACTAAATGGCAAATGTTCAACAGCTTGTATTCCCACACAATGGGTAACTAATTAAAAGGAACTGACTGAAGACTTGTTCGCAGACATCCTATAACTGCTTTGTGAAAGCTTGTATGCACTAATTCATAGTACATTGGCGATAAAAGAGAAACAAAGCTGAAGGTTCTTACACTTTAAAAGCATAGTCTCATTCCAAGAATAAAAAGTATGAATGCTGCAACATTTTGTTCCTTCGCTAGTCAACACAATGCCAATAAAATCCTGTCAACCAACAGAAGATTGCTCATTGTGGTGGTGGGGTGGTACAAGGCAATCATTTCAGCATTCCACAAAGTTTTACTCATCACTGATATTTGACAGCTATTCTGTATGTAACCATTTCCACTCTAGTGCGCTTATTTCTTTTTTTTTTCTGCTCAGAAAAATGAATATGGGACAAAACAAGATGATTTTACTGATAGTTACTACCCTCAATACCATCAGAAACCTGGTATGTGCAAATGTGGCTGGTCTATAAATAGAGTAAATGCAAGTAGGGTTTTTCCACTGGGGTTAGGTGAGATAAGGATGAAAGGGGAAAAGTTTAAAGGGAACATGAGGATGAACTTCACACAGAGAGTGGTGGGGGTGTGGATTGAGCTGTCAGCTGAAGTGGTGAACGCAGGCTCAATTTTGACATTTAAGAAAAAAAATGTACATCGACAGGAGGAGTATGGAGGGATATGGTCTGGGTGCAAGTCAGTGGGTCTAGGCAGAAAGTGTTCGGCATAGACTAGAAGGGCCTGTTTCTGTGCTGCAGTGTTCTATGGGTTGACCGTTTCTTTGCAGCCCTTGGAAAGACTGGATTAATTTCTTGATCTCTGGGGAGCCTCGGTCACAGAAAACATATCAAGTTAAATGATCACAATTAAATAACAACTAAAACTCCTCACAGCATCAGTATTTGATTAGTTGGATAGCTAGATTCACGATAATATTATACTTAATTGGATACAGGAATGATGTGGAAAAATAGGATTAATATAGGCGGTTTCACTCAAAGAACTAGCATTGTATATGATAGACTGAAACTTCTACGATCAAAAGCATCAACAAGATTAAAACAATTCAGTTTAAGAACAAATGACATAAATCTGCAATAGAAATACAGAAAATCCTTGAAATAATCAGATTAGGTTAACTTGGCTTTTCTCTCTCCAGGTTTAAATTTAATTTTTAAAATTGTAAATTTAGACGCACAGCTCAGTAACATGTCCTTATGACCCATGAGCTTGTACCACCCAATTGACCTACAAGGGGAGGGAGAAAACCGGAGCCCCCAGAGGAAACCCACACAGACACGGGGAAAACATACAAACTCCTTATAGTTGTTGTAAGAATACCCAACAGACACAAATCAAATGCAGGAGACAAGTTTAATGAAATTATCTTTGCATACGAGGTTCAGTTGAAAACCAGAGTCACAAGAATCGAAATGTCTTTGCTCTCTCCTGCTTCACTGATCCACCTTTTTGATTTTTAAACGTATTCAAATCCTATACAAAGTCAAAACTTAATCTAGTCAAAAATGTACATGCTTTTTTCCATTTTCTCCCCCACTCACTCCTTCCCACAGAAATACCCCCAAAGAAGAAAAAACTAAACTAATTTAACAATCTTACTGGATATCATTATATGACTTTATAATATGTAAATAACAATAATTATATATTGTCCGCAAGCATCGAATCCACGCTGCTGAAGACCCAGCTGCGCTGGGTGGGTCACGTCTCCAGATTGGAGGACCATCGCCTTCCCAAGATCGTGTTCTATGGCGAGCTCTCCGCTGGCCACTGAGACAGAGGTGCAGAGGTACAAAAGAAGAGGTACAAGGACTACTTAAAGAAATCTCTTGGTGCCTGCCACATTGACCACTGCCAGTGGGCTGATCTCGCCTCCAACTGTGCATCTTGGCGCCTCACAGTTCGGCGGGCAGCAACCTCCTTTGAAGAAGATCACAGAGCCCACCTCACTGACAAAAGACAAAGGAGAAAAAACCCAACACCCAACCCCAACCAACAAATTTTCCCCTGCAACCGTGCCTGCCTGTCCTGCATCGGACCCGTCAGTCACCAACGAGCCTGCAGCAGACGTGGACGTACCCCTCCATAAATCTTCGTCCGCGAAGCCAAGCCAAAGAAGGGAAAAAGATATATAACAATTTCAAAAATGTTAATAAATGCAGTTATACCTATATTAAATAAAAATAAAATAGGATGAGGTCAGGGAGTGACAAATTACCCCAAATTTAGCCAATAATCTTAATACAATTCATTATAAAATAACAACACCAATCTTCTGCATATATGGGAACCAAATTTTCAAAAGAATCTCCATCTTTATTCCTTAATTATAAGTAATTTTTTGTGCCCACCAAAGGTATACAACCTTGAATTTCGTTATGCCAACATTCTAATACTAAATCGGTTTCCAATTTCTGAGAAACTGCAATAAATTTTCTAGCAGCTGCCAATGCAATCTTTAAAAACTCCTTCTGAGACCATTCCAAATTGGACCCCAAGTTAGTCTTTGATACATCTCCTATCAAAAATAACATAGGGTTCCATGGAAGTGGAATCCCTATCATCTGTTGTTTTTAAAAAAAAAATCAATCAAATTAGTCCAGAAGGAATTCAATTTAAGGCATGTCCAAGTAGAGTGAATAAACACCTTTTTAAAACGATTTTGACTCCTGCTACCATGTTCAGTTTGAAGATTAAATAGTGTTATTCTGGGTTAAAAAGATCAGAACACTGTTGCTAGGGATTATTACACAGCTAATGTGTCAACAAAATATCAACTATCAGTTTGGGAAGAAATTTCTTTGGTGTACAGTGATGGTAAAATGGTGAAGTGTTTCCTGCTTTACCCCATTTAATAGATTGGAAATATTCTCCATGTAAAATGTTTACATGCAAGCATAGAGATGAAATGGTGTCTTTTAACATCTTTTTAGAATATGTTAATTTTATGGCACTGCTCTAGAGAGAGTACAAGTGCTGGTACATATTGACTTCCTTTCCCACTGTTACCTGAGCTGGTATTTAAATATCTATTAACGAATGTTGAAATCTAGTCATAGTATACAAATTCTGTTTCCTTTTATCTACTGCATTTGGCAAAGGTACTTTTCACATGCAAAAATCTTCAGTGCAATGTGGCTTTTTATTTGCTACTGCAACATGTCAAACTGTATCCGTTTCGCTCCTTTCATATTTGTTCTTCCTGTCACCTTATCTTTCTCATTCCCCTCAATGTTGGTGTGCTTTCAGTGATCAGTATCAGAATTATTTTGGTAGAGATTGACAGGAGAGAGGTTTTTTTTGTGTGTATGTACCATGGTAGAGAAAGGGATTTATAATCACATAAAAACATGGCCAACAGGTCAAATTATCAGAAGAGGAAACCCTATCTCTTTCTACCATTAATAAACTTAAAAGATGCAAAACTCACTGTCAGCCAGTCGACTTGACTGACTCTACCAGACACTGTCCAAGAGAAGTTTGAAGGTAGTTTGGAAGGTGGACAACTTCTGCCTTTTTATGGTTGGCTCCTTTTGTATGCTCTCGTGAGTCTTGGTGTCTTGCTGAACACTCCTCAGTTTTGTGTGGACATAGGCCAGGAATTCCTAGTCAACTTGTCGAATTATTTTTCCAAGGAAGCATTGATGACAACTTTGGATCTTTCCCTGTGCGTGCCTGGAATTTTCTTCATGATACCATGTGACCTCATGCATGCTTTTAATTTGTCAATCAGGAGGGATTGTGCATCTTTCCTCCTCAAATTCAGTTGTCTGCATATTCATTTCACCTCAACTTGCATGCTGTTGTGAAGTCGTGATCCTAAATGGTCCACCTTTGTATCGATGGACTTTGAGCTTTTTTTTCCATAAAAGTACTTTTCACCTGAAATAGTGTTTGGCTATGCTCATTGGAATCATTTCTAAATTGCAGCAGTGTGAATGGAATGATAAGCAACCACTGCCATCATCAGTCCTTGCTTGTTCTGTGTTCAGTAAGTGAATAAAGGTCAAACTGGACCAATTAAGTTTCATTCATATAATCAGCTGAAACTATTGAGATCTTTAATGGCCTGAATTAAATTGAATGGGCTTTCCCTTCCTGTTAAGAATGCAGTCAACTAATAGTCCTTCAAATCCAGACTGAAAACATCAAATGTGACCCTATTTACAGCACATGCTCCTGTTTGGCAAGTAAACCAGCTTAATTGCAAAGACATTTTGCAGCACTTTTTGATTTGTATCATTTGTTTTGCAGAATTTGTTCCAGGTGTTCATTATGCTTGGGTTACAGAAAACCACAGGGCCTTAGTTCTGCTTTTAGACTGCACATTGAGAGGTAGTGCTGAATACAAAATTGAAAGCTCTCTTACTGCATAATAACTTTTACTAAAATATACATGAAGATTATTAAAAGTGAGGATTTGTAAGCTACTGTGTAATTTTAAAAATATATCCAAGAAGATCAGCATTTCTTTCTCAGAATGGCATGGTTAGTACAACAGTATTATAGTGCCAGCGACCCGCTTTTGTATTCAGTGCTGACTGTAAGCTTGCACGTTCTCCCCATAATCTTTCCTCCAGGTGCTTCGGTTTCATCCCACCTTTCAAAATGTACAGGGTTTGTAGGTTAATTGAGGTATTTGTGCACAACAGGCTCATGGGGCAGAAGGGCCTGTTACTGAGCTGAATGTCTTTTTACACTTGAAGATGACACTGAGCCACTGACTTGATATACTACAGATTTTCTGGTGATAGTATTCCCAGAGTTCTGTTGCATTTGAAGTTGCAGAAATTAGACTACGCTTCTGAAGGAACAGTGATACGTTTCCAAATCCCGATATTGTGTGAATTGTGGGCGAATTTGCAGGTGGAGGTATTTCAATGTACCCGCTTAGTCATAGGGTTTGCTGATTTGGAAGGGCCATCAAAGTACCCTTGGCAAGTAAATGCAATGTATAATGGACATGTATGCTGTAGGGGTCGGGATGTCAGTCATTTGCTGCAGGATATCCGGTCACTGTCCTGATCTTGAAACCACAATATTCATGCCATTGAATGTTAATTACCTCTGATTTAACTGTCTCATTGGAAACCGTCATTGCCAGACACTGCTATGTACATTTTTTTTGTTGCAATCTAGCGATCCACAATCAGGGTTTTATGAATGGATTGCTTTGTATTTTGAAGAGGTATAAATGGAATTCATTCATCAGCAAAATCCTGAATTCTGATGTACTGATGATGGTGGTGTCTTGGTCAGTGCTGATGGGGACCCTGTGGGGATGATTGACCACCAGTGGTCACATAAATCTTCCTTTGTGCAAGGTAGGACTCCAGGCATTGTAATGCATTCTTCCTAATCTCTGAAAACATTAATTTTACCAAGAGTCCTTGATAGCACACTCAAGTTGAATAATGCCTTGATATTAAGGGCAGTTAGTCCAATCTTGTCTCTTTAATTTCACTCTTTTGTCCATCTATGGACCAAAGCAGTAATGAGATCTGAAGATGCGAATTCTTGCCAATATCCTTTCTTTCTTTCTTTGGCTTGGCTTCGCGGACGAAGATTTATGGAGGGGGTAAAAAGTCCACGTCAGCTGCAGGCTCGTTTGTGGCTGACAAGTCCGATGCGGGACAGGCAGACACGATTGCAGCGGTTGCAAGGGAAAATTGGTTGGTTGGGGTTGGGTGTTGGGTTTTTCCTCCTTTGCCTTTTGTCAGTGAGGTGGGCTCTGCGGTCTTCTTCAAAGGAGGTTGCTGCCCGCCAAACTGTGAGGCGCCAAGATGCACGGTTTGAGGCATTATCAGCCCACTGGCGGTGGTCAATGTGGCAGGCACCAAGAGATTTCTTTAGGCAGTCCTTGTACCTTTTCTTTGGTGCACCTCTGTCACGGTGGCCAGTGGAGAGCTCGCCATATAACACGATCTTGGGAAGACGATGGTCCTCCATTCTGGAGACGTGACCCACCCAGCGCAGCTGGATCTTCAGCAGCGTGGACTCGATGCTGTCGACCTCTGCCATCTCGAGTACTTCGACGTTAGGGATGAAAGCGCTCCAATGGATGTTGAGGATGGAGCGGAGACAACGCTGGTGGAAGCGTTCTAGGAGCCGTAGGTGGTGCCGGTAGAGGACCCATGATTCGGAGCCGAACAGGAGTGTGGGTATGACAACGGCTCTGTATACACTTATCTTTGTGAGGTTTTTCAGTTGGTTGTTTTTCCAGACTCTTTTGTGTAGTCTTCCAAAGGCGCTATTTGCCTTGGCGAGTCTGTTGTCTATCTCATTGTCGATCCTTGCATCTGATGAAATGGTGCAATATCCTTTGGTGAGTTCATTATTCCGGTGGGCCACAAGTAGGTGATAGCACTGTTGACAACAAATTCCTTCATTTTGACCATAAGCAAGCCCACCCCATCCTTTCACATTCTCATTTTCCCCTTCTGTCGGCAAAAGTTTGAAAACAAACCTGCAGATTCAAGGCCTTTCTTTCTTGCTGTTGTCAGCATCTTAAATGGACCTCTCATTGGTAAAAGGTGCCTCTGCACTGTTATTTTACTCTAGCTCCTTTACTTTGTCCTTGTAACCCTATGCTCTGCACTTTTGTTTTATAATGTTATTTTATTTACTACCTGCTGTACTTAAGTACTCATCGATGGCCTGCAAACCAATGCTTTTCACTATATCTGTGGCATTAAACAATACTATTCAATAACTGGGGAGGTGCTCACACAGATGTCAGTGGATGGAAACCATTCAAACCATCAGTAATGTAACCAAATATTTTCAGGCCGTTAGTGTAATTTCCTTTTATGGACAGCATCAGAAACACTGTGTTAGAGGGTTCATCAAGATTATAGTTCTTTTCTCTGGATCCACTGATATTTTTGGTAATTCTATTAGGTCTTTAACCTTTTCTGCTTTTTTTCTTCTTTCTGCATTGGGGCAAAGAAGTGTGGAGAGCAGACATTGGTGTTGGCATTATGAGGACTTTCAGATGAAATCAATAACTCATCCCCCCAGCTTGGTGGTATAAACTTTATTTCACTTCAGGCTCCACAATTACAAGCCTCGAAGAAATAAGAGCAGGATTAAGACTGTAAATCCTTCAACTCCTCTAAACCTCCCCAAAATTTCTGCCTCTATCTGATAAGATAATAATTAAAACAAATAAACTGGACCATTTTCACCACTCTCTGCAGCTATCTTGACTAACCAGACTGCTGCTTTGGAAGGTGACCCAGTTGAGTTCCAAGATCAGAGTGGGTGTGAATCAAAGAGTAGGTCCTGCTCAGTTATACTCCACTCGCTTCCTAATGATGTGCTTCCAGCACAATATGTAACGAATTGCATCCAGATGAACAATGTTACTATGTACACACACTAATGATGAATATAGAAGATCTTAAAAAGGAAAACACCATTTATTTTATGACCTGTTCAAGACAGAAATTTTAATGTGTTGAGCAAATTGTTGAGGCTGACGTGACATGACAAAATTGGAAGAATGCTATGTTTTATCTGAGAAACTGGAATGAACTTTCCTGTGATTTGCGGGGAGCTAAAGATCTCTTGGCATCATTTGAAGTGACAAACTTCTTTTGTGTCCTTTGATAAAGGGCTCAGGACCAAAATATTTGTTATGCATTTTTAATCTTTGTTATATAAAGTACACTGTTTTACCAGCATTGTGTTTTTACTTCAGTCACGGCACCACGTCATGGTAGCACAATATTTTTACAGTGCCAGTGATCGGAACCGGGTTTGAATCCCGTGCTGTCTGTAAGGAGCCTGTAGATTCTCCCAGTGTCTGCCTGGGTTTTCCCCAGGGGCTCCGGTTTCCTCCCACTGTTTGAAACCTACCGGGAGGGTAGGTTAATTGGGTGTAAATTGGGCAGCATGAACTCATAGGCCGAAATAGCCATTACTGTGCGGCATGTCTAAATCTATTTATTTAAGTCTGCAGACTTTCGTGTTTTACTTTCAGCTTTCACAAGACCTCACTATCCACTTCCATTTGTTTTACTTTTAAAAGCATCAAGTATGTTAACAGGTTCAGGTTATCATGATAGCTATAATGTAACACATCATGGATTTTAAGTAGTTATAACAACTTATCTCGATTAACTCGGATTTTGGAACAAAAACTATGTTTTAGCCAGATCCTTCATCAAGACCAGTCTTTGCGCAGGGTTCCAGCCCAAAACACTAACATTCTTTTTTTCTTTCCCCCACTGATGTTGCTCAACCCACTGCTCCTCCAGCAGATTCTTTTGATCCATCTGCAGTTTCTCGTGTGCCTCCTTAACTTGTGTTTTTTTTTTCCCCTTTTCTCCACAGTAAATATGCAAAAACAGGCCAGAAAAGATTATATTAATTAATAATTAAACGTCAGGGGATACAAGTTCTGGGAACCTTACTCAATACCAATTATCAACTTTCAGTTAAATACAGATGACCAAATACTCATTTTTTTTCTTCAGTATTTACAAATTAGATTTTTTTTTTTTTTTTTTTACAATCTTAATTACATACATTTCCAAAGAGAAATAAGAATTTAATTGATGCCATTTTTAATTTACAACCTTTCTATCATGATTAAATATCCAACATTTATGATGTTGTTGGAAATAAGAGGCTCCCTCAGATAAAATTTTAAAAAACCTGGGAACAGGACCTAGAGCTTTTAATTTCTGAAGAAACTTGGAATGTAACTTTCAAATTGGTTAATACCTCATCTTTATGTGCCTGGCACTCTCTCCTACAATTTAAAACAGTCCATTGGGCTCCCATGTCCAAAGTTAAACCATCTTGTTTTTATGCAATGTTTATCCACATTGTAATAAATACAATGATGGAGATGCTTCATTAATTCATATGTTTTGGACATGCAAGAGTCTTAAGAGATACTGGAACAAATTATTTCATCCTTTCTCTGCACTTTTTACAGTTAGTTTTAAACCTAATTCCTTAACTGCTTTATTTGGTATTGTTGGAGAGAATGACACAACATTAATGGCATCTGATCTGCATGTATTAGTTTTTATTTCTCTTATGGCCAGGTGGGTAGTATTGCTCAGATGGAAGGATGCTGCTTTGCCTGCTCATACTCAATGGATACATAATGTGATGTCATTTTTAAAATTAAAGATTAGATTCTCAATTTCTGATGTGAATTCAAATTTTCAAACACTGTGGAGACCCTTTTTGAAATATTTTCATAATCTTTGATTTGATATGAAGGTAGAAGTGTTGAATTTAAAACTCTGATAAGAATTCTGTCTTTCTTTTTTCTGGCCAAACAGCTTCTCTCTTGGTAGTGGGTTGAGATTTTCTTTTTATAATATTAATACAAAGCAATTTATTTGATTAAAATATTTGGATACCTTCAATGAAATGATATGATTTAAGTGCAATGCATCTTTCTGACTTTTAACATATCAAAAATTACAGAGTACACAAGGATGTTAATAAAAATATTGAAAAGAAGAAACATCCATCTATTCAAGGTCCATAACTTAAAACCCTTAACCCTGCTATTGAATGAAAAGAGTATGTTCCCATTATATTGGCAGCATCGCAGGGATGTGTGGCTCATAAGGAAAATAAAATTGGTTTGTTTCTTCAGCTCACTGGTACTTGCATCCCAGGGTAAGAAAGTGATGGTTGTTGCCTGAGGGCAATTGTTGTCCCCGCAATCCATAGCTGCTGGAATATGACATTGTTGGACATTCAGATAACTGTTACACAATTATGATACCCATTTTATGTTGGTTGCATACCAAGTTGAACTTGTGGGATTCCAGGGGTGGGTTTTTTTTTTAAATATTGTAAAAAATTCTCTAATTTTATTTGTAATCACTGTAAGTTGATTATTATCTTTAAATAAAGCCTTTTAAAAAAAACAGTGGGATTTCCAGAGGAATCCCACATACCAGCTGTCTTCCATTTGTAAGGGACATCATAATGGAACAGCTAGATAGACACACTGCCTGCAAGGGGTTGAAGTTACTCCGGAAGCTGAGAGGAGGAAAGACAATCTGGCAGAAATAGGCTCCACCCAAATTTCCCTGCTCAGCCCATAATGTCCATTAGGATCATTATGCCAGAACTTAAAACTCTGCAGGTGTTTTCCAGAGCTCAGATTACTTACAGGCATCCCCACTAAGGACTGGATAGAATTAAAAATGACGTACTAAAGCACAGCTGTCAAATATATTGATCACAAGTAGATGACTGGTCATCCAGATGCAACCTATTATATATTTTAAATTAAAATTTAAATGTTAAATGTAGACATACAGCACGGTAACTGTCCCTTCTGGCCCACAAACTCGTGCTGCCCAATTACCCTGATTAACCTACAACCCCTGTACAAACTCCTTGGAGAAAACAATGGATTTGAACTTGTGTCGCTGGTGTGCTAACCTCTTATGAATAAAATGATTAAAGATGCAATCATTGAGTATTTAAATTCAATATTCATATTTCAATATGTATATCAAAAGTAAATTGTTACTGGTAAGATAGGAAAAGTAGAGTTTATGGATATTTTTGATCATGTTATACAAAGGTTGAGGCAGATCAATAAAAATATACATCCACGTATTTGTTAATCCTTGGACAGCGATTTTTACAACATGTTGCATCTGGATAAAATAGCTCTGCAGCTACTTCCCTGGCTAATTGTGATATGAACAATTGGACAATGCTCAGAAATTGTTTTGAAGCTTCCTCTCCTGCTTGCAGTTCTAATCATGAAATCTATGGACTTTTGGTCTTTAGTTTCTGGCTTTGAGCTACTGGATGATTTAACAATGGAGATCATTTAAAAAGGACTGAAGCTCTGATGTTTCCCAATACAGAGTTGGAAACTGAAAATCAAATACAGTAGATGATGGAAATCTGAAATGGAAACAGGAAATACTGTAAGCACCCAATGGGTCAGGCAGAATCTGTGCAAAGAGATTCACAGGCAAAGTTTCAGGTTGAAGACTGTCTGAGCTCAGAAAATGAGAAAACAAGTTTTACATTTCAGAGAAGGTGCAGCAGGATGGATGCAAAGAGAATCGAACAATATAGGCCCTTCTGCCCTCAATGTTGTGCTGACCCATGTATTCCCTTCCCAAAACCAAAAAAAAAGTACTAGACCCTCTATTTTTATTCCATCCATGTGCCTGTCTAAGAGTCTCTTAAATGCCCCCAATGTTTCAGCCTCCACCACCACCCCCAGAAAGGCATTCCAGGCACCCACAATTTTGTGTTTTTTTTTAAAAAAACAGCCCTGATGTCTCCCCTAAACGTCCCTCCCTTTCTAGGAAACAGGAGCTGGCTATCCACCCTATTTATGCCTTTCATAATCTTGTAGACCTCAAAGAGAGAAGTCCCAGCTCGGCAAACCTTGCCTCATAAAACTAATTTCCCAATCTAGACAACATCCTGGTAAATCTCCTCTGCACTCTCTCCATAGCTTCCACATCCTTTCTATAATGAGGTGACCAGAACTAAACACAATACTCTAGTCTTACCAATGATTTGTAGAGTAGCAAATTGATCTCTCTACTGCTGAATTCAATCCCCCATTAATGAATCCCAGCATCCCATAGGCCTTCTTAACTATTCTATCAACCTGTGCGGTGACCTTGAGGATTTGTGCCTCAAGGTCCCTCTGTTCATCCATACTCTTAAGTAACCTATCATTATCCCTGTACTCAACCTTCTGGTTAGTCCTTCCAAAATGCATCACCTCACACTTTACCAGATTGAAATTCATCTGCCACTTTTCTGCCCAACTCTGCATCCTGTAACCTTCGACCACCTTCAGCTCCATCCACAACTCCTCCAACTTTTGTGTCATCCACAAACTTAAATGCTCCCAATGTTTCAGCCTCCACCACCATCCCCGGAAAGGCATTCCAGGCACCTACAATTTTGTTTTTTTTTTTTTTTAAAAACAGCCCTAATGTCTCCCCTAAACGTCCCTCCCTTTCTACATGCATCCTCTAATGTTTGCTGGTCCTGCCCTAGGAAATAGGAGCTGGCTTTCCACCCTATTTATGCCTTTCATAATCTTGTAGACCTCAAAGAGAGAAATCCCAGCTTGGCAAACCTTGCCTCATAAAACTAATTTGCCTCTTCATCAAGGTCATTTATAAAAATCGCAGAGCAAGGGTCCCAGAACAGATCCCCTGTGGCATTCCACTGGTCACCAACCTCCAGCATTGAGAGATTCTAGCTAAATGTTTAGACTACAGAACTAGGATGGCAAAGTGTCTCCAGCAAGTTCTGATTTTTCTTACAAAGAAATATTCAGCATAAGTTATAACCATATAACCATTTACGGAGTGGAAACAGGCCATGTTGGCCTTATCCTGGTTGATTACAAGAACATCAGAAACATACATTTATTTGGTGGGTTTAATTGAGGACAAGTAGGTGCTATGCCAAAGAGGATGTTGTGTGGGCCAAGCAAACAGTAGGTTAAGAAGTCAATTTTAAAAAGTATTTTATTATTATAAAAATGGTTTAAAGATTAGCACTTTCAAAATATGAAAGAGAATTCCAAAATGAGACATAAATCGATTGACAGATGATAGCAAAATGAGGTGAGATTTCACAAGGAATCTCTGCCAGACAAGGATTTGTGAGGTCCTGTTTGGGAACAATTTCTAGTATTTGTGGGCCTGAGAAAGTTGAATGACTTGAAGGTGGAAGGTCACGAAGGGTGCCAAACCTGAAAATGGAGAAAGACTTTGGAGAATGTTGCTCAGGACTCAAATATTTGCTGCTCGTGAAGGATGAAGATTTCTAATTGCAACACTTAGTTTTTGGCCATCAATTCCACACTTAGATTTTCATAAATGTTTTCAATGACTTGCAGAAAGTGCGAGTCATAATGAGGGACAGTTAGTATTTGGAACCAGAGACTTTTAAGGGTAAATCAGTGTGGAAATGCAACACCAAACCAGGTACTGAAAAAGAAATGAGAGAATTAAAGATCTGGAGATTTAAAAGCAAGAAAGGAAAAGGTAGAAGGTTGATAACATAATTCTTATGGCAATGGGAGACGTTTATCTTTGGTGTTGATACTACAAGGCTGAGGGTTAGCTGCACTCTGTACATCCTTGTTCCATTGAAGTCATAGATTGAAATGCAACTCGTAGCTGAAATGCAGGAACTTATTGTAGCACAGCAATAAAGATAAATTTCTCGAACACTTTTTAAACAACAAAAATTCCAACAGGAGTGAGATTCCACAAAAGAATTGTTTGATGCTAGGGAATTTGACTGGCAGCATTGTTCAAGCAGGAAAAATGTTCACTTTTTTTTGTGTTGATATTAATTAGTGCAAACCTTGCAACTGCGCAGCAGTTGATGCATTTTAACTGAAAAGCTGGCAGGACAAGCATGTTCAAGTGGGATAACACCAAAACCAACTTGTGGATATCACTGCTAAACTGTTCATCTGCTTCTCACACTGCTGTCTCATTTTTCTAAATATTGGTATTTGCCATTTACTTTAATGTTATTTCAACAATAAATTCTGGCCCTGTATTTATATTGAAGTGTAAGATGATCGTTATATATAAAGCTTCAGCCTAATCTTTCACTACGAACTACTAGGCAAATGCAATTAATTTAATGAAGACCTAAGCAAGGAGAAGTGCTTTCCAAAACGGTTTCAAAGCAAAAGATCCCTGACGTCTTTAGCAAGACATGGTTTCTACGAGGTTACTGTGATGATGGACTCTTTATTTACAGTAGCAAAACTGGTATCTCCATCTAACCAGTACACCTTGAATGTTCATCCGATTTCAGTTACAAAAACACCAGTAGCTGCACATGCCTATTGCTTGACTGTTGAAAAATATGGGCATTATTGGGAAGAAATTAAAAGGATATGGCATATGTGAAATGGGAAGACATTCTTGTGGAGCATTAAAAAATCTGTATTGTTAACCAAAACAACTTTCGAAGCTACCAGATTTATTTTGTAGCCATAAGTTTATTTTTCAGCATCAAACGGATCGTTTTACAGTGATTAACTTATCATTATAAAGAACGTACACACAACACACTAGCATCTTTATCCAAAGATGTAGTCTCTGATATTGCTTACTTCAAGGGAGATTAGTTTTGGTGAATTAATTCAAAGAAAATCTAATGCCTTGGAGTTGTTTTTTTTTTAAAAAAAAGGCCATTTCTGCAACTGATAGCAATAATATTGCAAATGAAATGGAAATTCGCTTTCTCACCTGGAGGTGCACATTACTAATCTCTTTCAAGAATTTCATGAAGCTATCTCAAACTATACTTTTAAACTAAAGATTTAAAATGCATATTATGCAGATGGAGAGAGATTGCAGAGCTCTGAGCTGCAGAAGGATCTGGGTATCCTTGTGAAGGATTCAAAACCTTTAGTCTTGAAGTTCAAGAGAAGTTATTATTTATTGTGAGGGGAATTGATTAGAAAAGTCAGGAGATTATCCAACTAATGGGCATGATTTTGGACTTCTTACTGGAAACAGTTAAGGTTTTATGAGCAATGTTATGACAGCTAGAATCTGACCCCAACTGTAAGAAGTTTGTACGTTCATCCAGTGACCTGTGTGGGTTTTCTCTGGGGGCTCTAGTTTCATCCCATCCTCAAACATATGGGGTTGCAATGTTAATTGAATGTAACTGGGCTGCATGGGCTGGAAAGCCTTTCTACCATGCTGTATTGTTAAAATTAAACAAGACAAATATATGCAATGGGTGGGGTTGCTTCAGGAGGAAAGGTAGACAGATTGGAAAACTGTGAGGGGACTTGAAATCTTGAGGAACCTTGACACAATGGATGTAGACCAAATATTTCTTCTTATTGGAGTTTGTGGAATATGAATTCACAGCTTAAAAAATAAAAGGTGCTTACTTAAGATAAAGATAATTCAAAAATTTGTCTTAGAGGATTGTAGATCTTTGTAACTCTTTCTTAAAAGGTAGTAGACACAAAATCGTTAATGTCTAAGGCAGAAGTAGATACATCATTTATAAACCAGGGCATTAAAGGCTTCTTCAGATGGACAGGAGTAAAAAGATCAGCAAAGATTTTATTAAACGGCAGAGCAGTATGAAGAGCTTGAACAGCCTTCCCCTGTTGTTAATTTTTATGATTGTGTGTAGGTTTACTGAGACTCCCAATATCCATCCCCACATGATCCTTGCAGCTCATGAGGAATTGATCATAAATGTATTTTTTTCCCCATCAGGATTTCAAAATGTGTCACCACATAGAATGGAATTGTTTCAGAATGGGATTGGAGGGGACATGTCTTTGATGAAGACTAAATGCTTGTCAAAATACTTCCCCAAATGATCTCTCCTGCTGTGCGGACAGCTTGATTTTGTTCAATAATTCTGACGTACAATCTTTTACTAGCAAATGATATTCAAAAGGAAAAGTGGAATAAGCGATTGACTTTCAATATGGAAATCATCACTGAATATTTAACTCTATTCAGAACAATATTCATTTATAATTGTTAAGCACCTTAACATAAATAATATTAATATTCTGGAGTTTGGCAACACTGCTTTTGACCCTAACCTATTCATAACAATGGACCAGTACTTCCACTAAACTACAGTGGATTCTAGATTAACAAAAATGTTAATAATTATGAAAACGTTGTAATAAAGAGCACCTTAAGATTATTGCAGGAGATGTTTGTATTAAAGGATCCCTATTTAGATTTCCATTCTACTATCTTAATGAAGATGTTAGTATTTTACTTGCCTATCTAGCTATCCAAATACCTGGACTGATGAGCAAAAATACAAGTTCCAAAGGGCAATTTAAATTTGGTAACTAATCTGGAATTAAAAAAATGTTGGAAGAAGTATTTAAAAACAGAAAATATTGGAAATACTCAGCAGGTCAGGCCAGTATCTATTGAAACAGAGTTAAAATTTCAAATTGAGGATCCTTCACAAGAACAGGGAAAGAGATAATTTAATTTTAAGTGGCAAAGATTTGGGAGGGGTTTAAAGGCCAATGGAAACATCTTGATAGGTGAGGCCAGGGTTGATGTCAGGATTTGTTGGAGATGTCATCTGGCTCAATGGATGCAGTTGGAGCATGAGAATGCAAACACATGAGATTTAAAAAATTGCAAAATATACAATGTGCCCAGTGGGTCAGGATGAACTAACTGAGAGCAAAACTGAACCAGTATCACCAATGGAAGGCTCACAGTGGAAACGATTAGCTCCGATAAAGATAGAAACAGCAAGTGGCTCAGTGTTAGAACTTAAAATTTAGTCTATGAGGAGGCAATATGGATGATGAGCTGCTCCAATTTACTTTGGGCCATGTTTAAGAAGCTATATATACAGTAAAGGAGAAATAGCACCCATCATCAACCTCTCAGTCTTTGGCCTCTTGAGTTGTGGTAATACAGCCTAATGCAAACCTGAGCACCTCATCTTCTGTCTGCAGATGGTGCAGCAATCCAATCTCATTATCAGCTGTGGTAGTTTCGAAGCCCTTGAATTAGTATATATACCCAGCTGGATTATTAATGTTATTTTGGACATGTGTGCTGTCCTTGAAAGCCGATTTTCCAGATGCCAAACTCCGAAGAATGTCATCTTTACTGTACTCTGATATGGAAAATTAGCCACGGACAATGAATATTGAAGCACCCTTTTCCCTCAATGCTGGCCTCTCTACTGCATAATTGTGAATGAAAACACAGAAGTGATTAGACTCTATGCAGAACCAACATTAATAGCAGAATCTTTACTTTGATCTGTTTCTTGGTGTTGAGCCAAACCACATGAGAGATGACCTCTTAAAAAGCCCATTGGTGAAAACCAAAAGAGGTAACATTCACAAATCAACCTACTTATTATAATTGTTCAAATCATGAATATATGACAGAATACAGAAAAAGTGACCAGTTGATCAGGTTATGCATAATAATGACAAATTACAATAACAAGGTTTGCTAATATCTAAACTCTTGAAATCTTTACATGAATGTTGCCTTATTAAATAACTTTTTTTTTTAAGGTTCTTAAAGTTCCAGAGATTGTACAAAACATTCTGACATCAGTAAATCATGTTATTTCAAGGCCATGAAGTATCAACATCAAAAAAATCTAGTTCTCAACCAACTTCTTTTGATATTTGTTGGTGTTTGGCATGACTAGATTATTTCTATTTGTGTCATCTCTCTTTTAATCTAAAGGATCTATATTTCCTTGGCCTTTTTCACATGTTTTGGAAGTAATATTCAGTCCAGTTTGAAGACCCTGTTGTTATGGCTGTGTTCCTGTCCTGAATTTTCCTCTTCAGTACAGTGGCTGAGCATGTAGAAAGTAGTTTTGTAATGTCTGTATCCATCTACCTTAAATTTTTGTTCTTTGCAAAAGCATTTGCAAAATGGATCACATGGAGGACAAAACTCCTCTCAGAAATTGGCCTAACAATGTAGGACCAAGACTCTACTGAGCTCATGAGATCTGTTGCAACATTTAATTATGCCGTGCCAAATCTAAAAGTATCACGGTCTGCTTTCATTGCTTTTGCTTATATGCAATCAGGAAAAATATTTTACAGAAAGTGTTATTTTGACATTTAAAATTTCACACCACATTAGGCGGTTGAGAGTTGGATACATTTCATTTAAGGTGCACCCTCATACTTGGTGTAACTGTTTGGCTATAGTCGGTAAGGATATCTGTACATTGTACTTGTGCAACTGACAATAAAATCTCATTATTTTCAGCTAAAGACGAAGGCATCCTAATTCATGTCATTTAATATTCTGAAGAACAAAAAAACCCCAAAATGCTGGAAGAACTCAACAAGGCAAGCAGTATCTGTGGGGGCAAGGTTAAAGGCTGCAACACCCTGCACCAGGGTAGAAGTTCTTATCACAGGGGGTGTTGAGAATTGGATGTATTTAAAGTAGACAATTATTAGGGATAGAGCTAAATGGCGTGGGGTAGTTTCTATTCGTTAAAACGAGCAACGTGCAGGACAAATTGTTCGTTTCTCCAATGTAAATTTTATCTGGGCAAGAAAATCTCCTCGTATTGTCTGTCTCCCTACTGAACTTTATAACCAAATGGAAATTGCCCTTCCTGTACCTCCTAACTGAAAGGAAACGATCGAGAGAGGAGCGGGAACATGACCATTTATTTCCAAACGGCTGGTTACATATAGTTGGGTTGAATAATATCTTGAAGCAACCGTACACCAACGGTGAACAACATCAGAGAGAACAAACAGATGCAGATAAAAAAGGCTGAGAATGGAGCAGCGTTGATACAGCTCGATCGAGTTTTATCAAGATCTGGGGGGTGGGAGAAGAACGAGCAGAACTGCAATGGTCAAGTTCAAGCAGATTCAGCTGGTTCTGAGCCACCTACACGTGTAATCGTCCACTAATCGTTCGTGTGCGTGGGAAACACGAAGTCCTGTGAGTGACCATCCAGATTTGCACGGAACACGCGAGCCCCACGGGAGGCTGCAGATGTTGGAATCTGAAAATGAGTGAATTTTAAAACCTTGCCCGTTTTGGTTGAGAAACGAGAAAATGCTATTTCCCCCTGGAGAGAGAGGAGGGGGGGGGAGAGGAGAGGGGGAGAGGAGGAGAGGGAGGAGAGGGGGGGGGGAGGAGAGGGGGGGGGAGGAGGGGGGGGGGGGAGGAGGGGGGGGGGGGGAGGAGGGGGGAATAGCATTTTCTCGTTTCTCAACCAAAACGGGCAAGGTTTTAAAATTCACTCATTTCCAAGGAACGTGTCCTTAAACGATGCAAAGGCAGCTGTGCAAATATATTACTTTTACATTTTTTCCCAATAAACTGGAAAAAAAAAACACCTCGCAGAAAGAAACGTGAAAATGTGTTATACTAAAAGTATCAATTGATCAGCTGATTGGTATATTACCATGGACAAAGACGAGCAAATACTTCACCTCGGAGCTCAGACATAGCGTTCCAAGAAATGTTCATTATAATAAAGCTGCGTAGACTCGTGCACGGGACATTGTTACATTTGATACTTACTCAGAAAAATAAATCTCTCAAAGCGATTTATTGCTTCTCCTTGGGCTCAATGCTATGCGCCTCCCAATTCCCCTGAAGCAAATCCTCCCAGTGCGGTCGAGTGGTCGGGCATCGCCTCCAGATCGCATTCTGCAACCTCACTCATCAAGAAAATGAAAGCAGTTGCACTTCAGGGCGAGTAACCTGACTTCATACTTCACGAGGTGTCTGTTTATACCTGTCGGAGTCATTCACGTTGCAGAAGGGTCTCTGTAACTCTTTCTCTCAACCGCCCCCTACCAGCCATGTGATTAAACCAGCCGCCGACCGAGGCGGAACTGCAGCGCTCCCTGTAGCTTCAGGGTCGAGCTATTGAAGGGAGCCCGCCTTAAACTAGTGTCTTCACTTGGAAGGGTCTTTATTCTACTTGGTCATACGAGGCATTTTCCGAGACTAGACCATCAGAGTTTACGCGGAACAACGAGTATATTATTATAGCTACTTTGAAACGGTAACGTGTAGAAATGCCCTTTAAAGCGTTAAAATCCTGTGACTGGGTCACTTTTCCCCATCTTCCCGAGATTTGGGAGGAGAATCCTCAGTTAAAAATCGTGCCCTCTTTGGAGCACAGATAATGTTTATCAGTGCTCAAGAAGACCTCTGGCATTTTGTACAGTCTTACCACTACTTCTAGCATTTTTCAAATGTGAATCTATTGATCAAACGTGGACTTCGATTACCTCTTGCCATATTAATCAATCTGATGTGTTGTCTTTATCCAATGAATGGGCAGAGTATTTATTTCATTTTCGATGATTAGGTCTGCTGCAGAGGAAATAGAAGCAGGCTTAGTGATGTGAGAGGGACAACTTTTAAGATTCAGGCACAGGAGAATGATGCTGGAATCTGAAGCTGAACAGAATTTGCAGGAGGAACTCAGTGGGTGAAAAAGAATGGAGGATATTTCGGATTGCAGCCCTTCATCGAGACTGGGAACGCAGAGAAACCAGGGCAAAGAGGGCAGGTTGGGAGGAGCAGGACAGAGACCCAGGTGGGATTGGTGGACCAGGAAGAGGCAAAACATGACAGACAGGGGCAGTAGATTGGCAGATGCCAGACAAAGAGGTGGGGGGGGGGGGAGGAGAGGGAGAGAGAGAGAGAGAGAGAGACAAGAATACTGAGGGGTCAGGTGGGGGTAGGTGAGTCAGGTGAATAAGTCAAAGGCTGCCAGAGTTGGAATCTGATAAGATTCTCTTCCTAAGCCCTTTTTACACAGAAATCCCACAATACTGCCTTAAAGAAGAACTGTAATTAAGTCGGCTTTGCTTGCTTACACTGAACCAAACAATGCCAGCATAATACTGGGCCAACGTATCATTTTACACAGCAAGCTGGCATTCTGGGAGCAAAAGAGGTGGGATTTGTGGTCTCAAGTATGAAGTATAACAGACACATCCTGGTCCTGGGCTGCCTGGTCACCTTTTCTGCACAAATATCTATTCAGTGCTGTGACTACTTTTGCTACTAGCTTAAAGACAGGACTGTAATGGACACCCCCCACCCCCACCCCCATTCCATGTTCATACCTTTTTTTGCAGAATGACTAGATGCAAAAAAGGTGCAATATTCCTGCAATGAATTGGCTGAGTAAAAGGGGCTATCTTCTCTTATCAGATTGAGTGAGTGGCCAAGACAAATACTGCCAATGTTCATGCATTTCTTCCCATATGTTCTTTAAAATTTTGAAGAAAGGCCCAGTCGTGTTCCTTTCCATCTTTTCATCCTCAATATGTCTCACATTGATGTCTTTATTATGTTACACACTAACAACCCTTTTAATTATGTTTGGGACTAAAAGGTTTTTGTTAGCAGGAACAGCAATAGAAAATTCACCAGACAGTGGCAAATTCAAAATAATAATAAGAAATGTTATGTTTTTTAATTACACTATTAATAACATAACATTCCTTACCTCTAAACTTACTTAACTCGAAACTTAACCCCATCACGCACAAGTGTGTGTGTGTGTGTGATTCAAATTCCCACTCTGAAAAGTCAATCTTTAAAATTCCAGTATTATTTTAGTCTTGCTTGAAGGTCTTAAATTCTCAGTTCAGAAATAATTATAAAGTGTGTTTAAACATACATCTTCAGGCCTCTTTACTCACAATGATGTTTTCCACACAAAGAATCTGCCCTCTTTTCAAAGACAGCGAATGTGGTTATTTTCTTCCACAAAGAATTCACAAACCCAGACAAGGGTTAAATGAAGTGGCCAAACACAGAAATAGACCCAGTAGAATTTTGATCCTCTTTTCCAAAGAGACTGCAAAGTGGTGTTCATTAATTCAAAACCACAAATTCGACGTTTCCCTTCTAGGAGTAACACACAACAAACACCACCAATTCTGGTTCATGTAACTCAACCCACAGCTAACCTGCTAAAAATACAGATGCAATATTTTAACTCTATAATTTACTAAGACACTTTTATAAAAGAAATATAGTTTAACATTAAAGTAAAGATTAAGATAAATCTGGCACAATACCTTTCTGCTTTTGGCACTTTCTCCACAGGTGCATGATATTTAAACACAAACTATCCCACTGACCAAAATTTGAAGTAGCGCAAACGGGTTAATATCTGTTTACATTTAATTTGAGAAGACTAGGAAAGCAGAAGTGCAATTACAGTAATCGGCAGCAAACCTATTTCATATTAGCAGATTGTTCAAAATCCTGGGGACATAGATTTAATTTTTTTTAGCAAAATGTAAAGTTTTTGTGAGGAAAAACTATTTAATTCAAAGCATTGTTATGATCCAGGTGTCGTGTTTAATCCTGACTCTAGGACCATTACACCGCAAGACATAGGAGCAGAATTAAGCCATTCAGCCCATTGTCTTCCCCACCATTCTATTATGCCTGATTTACTATCCTTTACAACCCTATTCTCTTGCCTTTTCCCCAATACCATTGATCAAAAACATGATGAATGGTTTGGATTTGAAACCTTGCAATTCCTTTTTCCAACTACTGATGCTGCTCTACTCTTCCCTGCTGAGTTCCTCTAGCAGATTGTTTTATGGTCAATGGTGAGGGTGGGCAATTCATCATTTGAAGAAAACTCCAAAAGTCTCTGAAACTATTTAGGGAGGTGTATGAAGTTACGGACAATAACAGCAAACTGCAAAACAAATATCATCCTCAAATCTAATTTAACATTTATTGAAACAAAAGTCCCAAGGTTTTCATAATCTAGCCACATGGATGAAAGAAAAATAGAGGGTTATGATGTAGGAAAGTTTTTTTTAGGTATATATATCTGTAGGCTGGCGCAACAATGTGGGCCGAAGGGCCGTTACTGTGCTGTAATGTTCTTTTAATTAATTTCACTCTGTTTAAAGTTCATATACTTTGAAACCCTCTTTTAGAATTCTATTAGAGTTTTTATTTAAATCATTCATATAAGAATACAATACAGACATTACAAAAGGAACCTTTATTTTTTTGAAAATGTGATAAGAAATATTTAGCGTGAATTAAATGTAGGAAAAAGAAGATATTCAAAGCAAAAGAGACTTTATCTTCAGTTTTAAAACAAGGCATTTGTCGCATATGCAGTAGGATAAAATCATCGTAGATAAGAATCACCAGTTTCAAAAATAACTTCTTACGATGGTCAATATTAACTCCAATTGCCCAGGAGATAGGAATGTGAGCAAAGAAAATGTTAGTGTTGATCTGACTTTATTTTTGCTCCACCCATTGCCATTTGCCTCCAGAGTTTTCATGGCTGGGTGAGCTGTCAGCCTGAATCTGACAGTAGCACATAAATAAGTCTACATAAATTGGTATCCCATCAAATATGTAAGACCGTTATGTAATTTTGATGACTTACTGGTTGGTTTATCAACACTAAAACATGGAGAGCAAAGGGAAGATGTATGAAAATATAATACAATAATTTTTATTGGTTCATGAGGAAAAAAAAATTATTTCTTGGGCCTAATTTGGCCATTAATAAATAATCCAAAATGTTACAAAATAAAAACTGAATGAAATATCCTTATTCTCCTCCTCCTTTGGTTATTACCACATTGTTGTTTGTGTGAGCCCATTGGGAGTAAACTGTTTTTTATATCAATTGGAACATGGAATGGTACAGAACAGGAACGGGTGCTTTGGCCCACGATGTCTGCCCCGAACATGAATACACCATTACAACACTGTTCACACTTAAAATTTCCCTCAAGGTCTGTAAAGTGCTTTGGAACATTCTTAAAAGAGCATAAAAAAAACAGACTATAAATGCATATATGTTTGTCGTTGACCCTGAGCAGTCAATAATGCGATGATCGTTAAATTTTCAACAAGAGTGATTATTGTTAAAATCCTGAGGATATGCTTTCAGACTAAAAGTCAGGCTATTATTCATTAGATTAGATTGAACTTTATTGTCATTGTGTCAGTAAACTACAAAGCCAATGAAATATAATTAGCATCCAACCAGAAAAAAAAGTGCTATATACAATACTACGTTCAAATTAAAACAAGCACATACAGCAAGTAAACAATTCTAAAAGTACTGACAGTACAATGTGAGTGCAGTACCACTCAGTGCTGTGGTTTAAGGTTCAGCGGGGAGGTGCGGGGGGGGGGGTGTGTGTGAAATAAAGCTCTTCTTGAGCCTGCTGGCTCAATGGTCACTGATTGGATGGCAATAATCTGCTGGGCAGTTTTCAACACCTGTTGAAATGCTTTGTGGTCTGATACGAGACAATTCCCATACCACACTGAGATGCAGTATCCTCTCAATGGTACAGCAGTAAAAATCCACCAACATCCTAGGATAGAGGTGTTTTTTCTTCATGCTCTGTAGAAAATAAAGACGCAGTTTTTGATCAGAATTGAAGAGTATAGGGATGAGGTGAGATCATCGGAAATATGGTCACCTAGGAATGTAAAGCTTCCACCACAACTCCATTGATGCAAATAGGGACATGAGTGTGGCTTTTGCACGCCTAAAGTCCAGAATGATCATCAACTGTCCACAATGATTCATCAACCGTAGTTTTGCATTCAACACAATAGTACCAAACAAACTCATCCTCCCCAATCTCCATGATCTTGGCATCAGCACCTCTCTCTGTAATTGAATCCACCTCTTGCTATGTTACAAGCTTCAATCAGTGAGGATCAGAGACAGTAGTGAAACACAAAAGTTTGCAGACAACGTGGTTGAAGTAAAAATACAACACTGGAGAAACTCTGCAGGTCAGACAGTATCCTTTATATAGCAAAGATGCATAACCAACATTTTGGGCTTGAACCCTTCATCAAGGTTTGGACAAAATGTAGGTAGCAACTGAACAAAATGATGAGGGTGAGGGGCAAGAGGAGGAGCACAGTCCCATAGGCAGGGAGGTAAAGGTGGATGAGGGAAGGAGGGGAAGGAGGGGAAGGACTGGGTAAAGGAGGATCAGAGACAGAACCTCCCCTCGTGTTGAGAATGATCAGAGTCACAATCGTCCTCAAGGCTCCGCAAGGCTCTCCCCCCTATGATACTCCTATGGCCAAGCACAGCTCCAACTTGATTTATAAATTTGTGGCAGGACTCTCAGCATGGTGCCAGGTCAACAACCTTTTCCTCTGTGTCAGCTGGTTAGAGGCTTCTGGAAGACATGTGGAGCTTCCTTTCCTGTCCCTATCAACAGGGCTGAGGTGGAGATGGCAGACAGCTTTAAGTTGATCATTGTACTTGCCCTGGTCCACCCACATCAATGAAGTGTCAAGAAAGCACACCAGGATCTTGACTTCCGCAGAGGCATGAGGAAATTTGGCATGTCACCAGCATCCCTTAGCAACCTTTGCAGCTGGACATGGAAAGCATTCTAACAGGGCGCATCACTGTGTGGTGCAGGAAATGCTCTGACCTTTAAGTTCATCTATATTCTTCACCTTAACCACTCCCTGTGATAACAAGTTCCACATTCACTTTGGGTAAAGAACTTGTTTCTGAATTCCCAGTTGGATGTTCTGGTGACTTTTTTTTTAGACATACATCATGGTAACAGCCCTTTCTGTCCCACATACCCCCCAACACACCAATTAACCTGCAATCCCCATACATTATTTAAAGGTGGAGGAAAATCAGAACACCTGGAGGAAACCCACGCAGAAATAGGGAGAACATACAAACTACTTACAGCCAGCGTTGAATTAGACCTTCATTGCTGCTGTTGAAACATGCCACCCAAACCTATCAAAGTCTTCCATAATTTTCATTACTCCTGCATTAGGTCATTCTGAGCCATTTTTTTCACCTTATTTTGTAAATTGCTCAAATCTAATTGATTGAAGAAGGTATTAAACATAGGGGAAACTTCCAAGAAAATTTAATGAAAATTTATTTCAGTATCTAAAGATAGCAGTCAATGACGCAGGATATTAATTCATCATGTCACTCAATACTGAGTTAGCTGAAATCAATATGCTGTTTTAAAACTGAAAGAGGAACAATTTGAACATAGGACAAATTTATTTGCAGAAAAACAATGGTATGCATGGTCTAAGGAGATAGGGATGTGGGGCTGAGGCTTGATCAATAAGGATTTGCAAATCACTCCTCTTCAACAATCAGTGTAGAATTTAGTTCCCAATCCTACATAGTGCTGTGCTTGCTTCTGTCAAGGTGGCACGCTATGCTAAATTGCCCCAAGGAAGATGTGAATTGATTTTTTTTTGCAGGATGTTTTCTATAATTCTCTTAAGACAATATTCTCAATTATATCATTCATTTCTGTCACTGGCTGATGGCCATTGACTGTTGATGTCCATTGGTAAGTGTTAAGATACAGTGGTTTTTTTAAAAATCTTGAGATGATTCCAAGCATTATTACTGCTTGAAGTACGTAAATCCGATTACTTCTCATGAGAACAGTGGTTAAATTACCACATGGATATTTTCATAATGTGTCATTGATTATTTTTCTCATTGGTCGATAACTTATTTCTCCAGAAGTCAGAAAATATCTGTAAATGATTAATATGTGTAAAGATGTGTTTGTCTATGCTATTCTGCTATCAAAGAAATTAGACCTCTGTGCATATCACAACCAGAAAACATTTTAATTTCCAAAATATTCTATAGAAAGCCCAGATTTTGTGACTGGTGAGTTATAAATTGGTGTAAAATAATGGCACATTTGAAATTGCACTGCTAACTATATTTGCAAGGAAACTAATGTATTTATTATAGATACAATAACATTTTAATACATCAATAGAAATAGAAATGTACAATATATTTCTTAGCTAGTAAGATAGGTTCAATGTGCATTTAGTGGCAATTTGGTTTGGATGATTTATATAATGTTAGTTTAAATTCTCTTTGAGGAATAAGCTTGGGAATATATTTATTAAAAAAAAAACAAAAATGCTGCCGCGGAATCTGGAACTAAAACAGAAATGCTGAAAGAACTCAGTCAAGCAGCATCTTTGGAAAGAGAAACCATTTAAAAATTTGGACTCCGAACCTTTCCTCAGAATTGAAGAAAAGTGGAGATTTTACTGTTAAGAAAAAAATGGATGAGGAAGGGTCCTTTAAAATGCCTTGCAAATAGCCAGAATGCATGCTCTTTATCAATGGGTTTGTTTCAACCCATCTAATCTTTCGTCTTACACCTCTGCTTTGTAAAGGATAAATTCCCACTCTTCCTCCATTGCTGGAAAAATTCTCTGATCCGAAACATCAACTGGTTTCTCTTTCTTTTCATACAGGCTCTTACAAGTAACATTGAGATGATTGCTAATTTATTTTTTTTATCAACTAATTAAAACAACTGTGCTGAGTCTTCAAGCTTGGAGGGTAAGGAGCTCGTGGACCTCTTTACCTTCCCAATTTGTAGGTTTTGCAAACAAGACTCTTTTGGAGTTTGCCAAGGTGGAATAATGGAAGAATTCAGCCACTGAAGTTGAAATTTGAGGGTCAAACCCATCGGGACCATTGCCTGAAGAGGGCGCACAAAATCAGTGAACCGATGCGGACTCGAAAGGCCAACATGGCCTGTTTCCGCTCCGTAAAGGGTTATACGGTTAGAGATGCTGCTTGACTTCATAAAGGTATGAGATTAGTTATCCAGAACCTTGGCCTTATAATCTAAAGCCTTGAGTTCAAATCTCTCTGGAGCAGGTGAAGAATTTAGTTAAGGAAATGATCTGGAAATTAAAACAGAAAATAAAGCATTCAGTATTGAACTGACTATTGAAGAAGAAATACCGATGATTACATATGTCTTTCATTCCTTTACCCACTTAAATTGAATTGAGATGTTTTTTGTCAGTGAAAAGCTTTGTTTTGTGTGCTATTCTCGGAATATTTTAGCAGTAGCGTAATAATTAAAACAAAAATACAGTGTATAGTGTTATCAGTCGATCGTTTGTTTAATTCTAGACATACAAATATATACTTGGCGTATTGTTGCATTCTGATCTAGCCTAGCAAGCCTGTTAGTTTGATCAAGGTTGTTATATTGCAACTAATTAAAAATAAAACTACCACCCAACGTCCATGTGAACAGCAGATTTGAATATGGGAATATTGCTGCCAATAGTCAATCGTGTAAAGTCCTGGTTTCTAAATTGCCCGAGCTGTCCCACTGACCATTCAAACAGCAGCCAATCATATTGTTGGCACATTCATAGAATGATATCTTACTGCAAACATGACAGATGCATTCATCCAAAACCCCAGGTCTTGTCCAACCATAAACAGACCCAACAGTGTAGAACATTTTGGAATCTCACAACATTGACTCTGAGCCTCATGAAATCTTGTGGCATCAAATACAGGCAGGAAAATCACCAGCTCATTCCCACACATCGACCACCCTCAGTTGATTAATCCATGTAAGAAGAAGCTTTGAGAGTAGGAGGGTCATAGAATTGATCCTGGCAAGAAATGCACACAACACAAAAGAACCAAGGACCATATCCAACAGGAGAGCTGCTGTGACAAGCAGGGGAGGGAAGGAAGGTGGGATGGTGTGGATGGGGGGAGCTCCTTGACCATTTTGCATATATCAGAACTTTGGTTAAATGTCAAAGATTGAGTAATCTTCCGATGGCCCAAAGTTTTATAACATCCACCAAACACCAGTCAATGTTTGATGGCGTACTCTGTACTTACCAATAAGCTGGATATTATTGATAGAAAACCCACCCAAGTAATCAGTACAGTAGCCAACCTCAACATTCCCTCCTCTGCTGTTGCATTGTGGATGGTCTTCAAAATGCACAGCTGCAACTTTGTTTTTCTTTGACATCATGCTAAATCTTTGGCCTCTACCACCTCAAGGGCAAGACTAGCAATGACATGGCCTCAGAACCACCTGCAAGTTTTATCGTGACTCAGTGGCAACCCCTCAAGAGTCCCTTTGAACAACAGTACCCAGAGCAATGATGGCAGCGGTTTGACCACACATTGAATATCTGAACCTCCTCTGTTCTGCAACATTCAGGAGTTAGCACCTATCAGGTAAACTGAGACATCAGCTTTTGGATGCTGCACAACATACTGACGCAAGAAAGGTTAACTCAACATTATTGATGAAGGTTCCGGCCCAAAAAATTACTATTCCTTTTCTCCAACTGGACCTGGTAAGTTCCTCCAGTAGATTATATTTTTTTCTTCTGATGTGTTCAAAACCAGAACTGGATTCCACAAAGCTCCAATGTCATTTTGGATGCCAAAGTATCTCATTGTGCATTAACCAGCCTTTAAAACAATCTCTCCTTCCAGATACCTGGCCCTCTTCCCTTTCCCCATCCTTTGACCTGGCTGTTGTGAGTGCACACAAACACACACACACACACATAAGCACCCCACAGACATCCCAGACACAGCCCCCCACAGGCATGCACACATACACACACAACTACCCACCCACCCCTCCTGCCTTGGCTCCTGGTCTCTTATACCAAATAGCAACATTGCGAATCCGCTGATTCTACCAATTTCTGCCCAGTGTTACTATACATTTTTGGGACTTCCACATTATGTAGACTCAAAGGAAGTACTTACTAACGTTAGGATTGGCATCTATCCACCTCTGTCAAAGGCCTTCTCTGCATCTAAAGCAACTGCTACTGTTGTCACTTTACTCCCTTCTACTGCATGAATTAAGTTAATAAATTTACAAATATTGTCTGTTGTGCGTCTTTTTTTAATAAATCCAGTTTGGTCTAGATTTACCATTTTCGGTACATACTCTGCTAATCTGTTTGCTAATAGTTTAGCTATTATCTTATAATCTGTGTTAAGTAATGATATTGGTCTAAATGACGCTGGTGCGAGTGGATCTTTCCCTTGCTTTAGTATTACTGTAATTATTGCTGTTTTACATGAATCTGGTAAGCTTTGTGTTTTGTCAATCTGGTTGATTACTTCCAGGAGGGGAGGAATTAATAAATCTTTAAATGTTTTATAGAATTCTATTGGGAATCCATCCTCCCCTGGGCATCCATCCACCTTAAGTCAATTTAGAAACACATATTCTGCGACCAGCTCTGGTTGATACAATGTAAATGAACAGCTAGTTCCGAATAAAGCCAAACGCGCTATCACTCGGAAAGTAAAAGTTTCGGAGTTTGAAGAGATGCGCTGAGTGGCGAGCGCCGCCAGGGGGCCTCCTGTGTGCGTTTGTTTTTAAAGCCAATGCTTTGCAAATGAATCTTAGATCAAAACACCCACAAGTTTGGAGAAGCAAAGCAGCAAACCCGCCCATTGTTGTGGAACAGAATGCATTTGGCGTCCCTGCTGCACTTGTCACTACAGATAATACCCAACCCTACTGAGCACCAGAACTTTGCAAACCACTTGGAAAGTTTAAAGAAGAATTAAAAATAAAACAAGTCACGTCTCGAGCACAAGGGCGATGCAAAACCTGTATTCCCCGACGGAATGCAAAGTACTTATTAATTCTTGCACGTCCCTTCTTCGTCCAATGAATCTTTGAAAGGATTCAGGCAGAATTCCCACTTAGCGTGATCGAAGCAAAACTTTTCAAAAGAAAAAATACACTGGACTGGAAATTAGAGGAACGTCCTGGGATCTTTGGATTGCCCTGTTGGAAATGACAATGCCCGAATTCCATTGACTTTGACATTTGGTGTGGGCGGACTCCCAGCAGTACACGGATTATATTATATGGGAATCGGCGCAGAAATGAGTGGTGGGCTGAGAAAGATTTTAAACGGGGGTAATAAGAGTTTGGAAGAATTTAGAAATGGGGGGGGGGGGGGCGGGGTGGAAATCAGATTTGTAAACGAAATTCTTTGAAAACTGCCGGGAGTGGAGATGTAATCCTCTCCTTCCAAAATAGCCTGTTGTCTTTAAGTGTACGACATCCGTCCGTTAGTGACCCTCCCTCCCTTCTCCCCACCCCCCACCCCCTTTCTCTCCTCGCTCTGTCAGCCGGCTGGCACATTCACTTCACTGAAGTTTCTGCCTAGGCGGTCAGAAACACTCCATGACTTGCGATCACCGTCTCCGACACTCACTTTCCAACCCGAGAACTGAAGCTGGCTCACGTTATGGTGCTGGACGAGCCTCGCTGACTGCTTGGCTGATCATATATATCTATATATATAAAAAGATCCCTCGCTGTCACAGACCAAAATCTGCCCGTGTTTGAGGATGGGGTGTTGCACTGGGCGCTGCGCTCTAATCTTTCTATGTATCCTTCAGCTGGTGAGTGTAAAATCATTTACAATGCGTTTATTTTGATTTGCTTTCTGAGCAGATTTGTTAGAACTTTAGAGCAATCCCACTCATTAATATCCATTTGGAAACAGAACCGCAGCCACGTACAATGCACAAAAGCTGACAGCCAACAGAAGATCCACCCTCCCCAAAAGTCTTAACATCAATTCCTCTGCAGTGTTTCTTTCTCGACAGTGCAAAGTCCAAGTTATCACGGAGGCAATCAATAGCCCCTTCAATCAAATGCAGCCGGAGCTGTCCTGTCTCCGACCTTGGTTAGTCGGGGAGAATTCTCTTCCCGCCGATCTCCCGCTGCTTTTTTTGCTCCTCTTTGTTCCCACGAAGGGTTTGACGGAGGGAATCTGTCCCTTTCAGCGGAGGGAATCGGCTGCCAGCTCCAATCTCACTTTTGGACAATGGGATGGCGTTTCGTCCCGGTCCATTCGAATGTGAATTGTGCGCCTGGTGCGTTCTGATTCCAGTTCCTTCCCACGTCGGGGGAACCCCAAGAAAAATCCCCCAAATGATGCATTGGTCATTTTGGGCAGCAAAATGTTTAAAGATCGGCAATGAGGGGAAACTCCGTGGAGTTGCCCTGGCGTCTTTGCCTCTCCCCCACTCCGATCGGCTCTGGGAAAGCATTGACACGCGTTGACACAACGGGCTTGACAGGGGACTTCACAAGTCGATTAAGTTGACGCCAGTTCAATGATCCCAGAATCGAACAATTTACGGCGAATTTCCGAGAAGTCGGTTTCCAGACATGACACTGTTATATTCTGAGCTGAAGTTATTCGGTATGAACAGCCACAGAATGCATTGAGGCTTCGTTCTCGTTTCTTGTGCATTTATTCTCAAACTAAACGCTGCAGATGCTGGACAACTAAAAAAATATATAGAAAATGGAGAAAAGGCTCAGCAGGACAGTTGAAGAAAGAGCGAAATAACTTTTCAGGCCCATGTCCAAGAAGTGATCCCGTGGGGCATTATCGACCCTAGAGTTTGGCTCTGAATTTACAATTTCACGGGTCAAAATATGGGGTTGACCGAAAAGGTGGCTCTCACACTACGATGTTATTGGTGGGTTGTATTGGAAAGCAGTATTTGGATGTGGTTGAGATTTCTATCTGGTCATGGAAGTTGCACTTTGATGTGCTGACAAAAATGGAGTTTAATTCTCATTACTGAGGGCTTTCTTTTTGAAGCAATTTTCAAAGCAGTTTTAATGTACAATTACAGTGAATTAAAGACTAAGCTGCTATTGACATCTTCATACAATTTTAGCTCTTTAAAAATATCCAAATGTGTGAGATGTGAATCCACTGTGAGGTAAATATTTCACATCATTTAAATTCTAGTTAGGTAGAGAATTTTATTAGCATTATTCACACACGAGGGCTGAACAATAAACTCTTAATGTTTTCTGTCAATCAATCCCCATTTTTAATCTTGATGCAATTTTATGGCATGAATATGTCATATATGCCAATCACTACTAAATAAATATCCATAAAAAAACATAGCCAGGTCTATCGCCACTTCCCATCTATTGAAGAGATCTATGTGAGGTGCTGCCTTCAGAAGGCAGCCAACATCACCCTGCTCACAACTACCTTTGGGTAGAAAGTACAGAACATGAAGATCAGTACCTCTAGGTCCATGAATATTTTACAGATTATAATAATGGTCTCAGATACTTTGCTTCTGTTTAATTGAGATCCAATCACGAACTGTCCCAACGGCACAAAATCACTATTGCAATATCACTTTTTTTCTTGTGGTGTGGTATCTGCAAATATTTATTAACTACCTATCTTTTTATTTTTAATATATTTTAATTTAATGTATACTATTGTATTTTTTTTTTCATGAAGTACCTGTTCGGCTGCAGTAACAAAGAATTTTGGTGCATCTGTACAATATATGTGACAATAAACTCATCATTAGAATTTTACATTGTTGAATCCATGACTTTATCAGATCCCATTATAGCTATAGAGGACCCTCCAGCAATTTGTGACAATTAGAATCAGAATTTATTGTCATGAACAGGTCATGAAATTCGGTGTTTGCTGCAGCATCATGGTGCAAACATTCGTATTATAACCATCTTACAACATTACTATTAAAAAGTAAAAATGTGCACGAAATGTGAGGCAGTGTCTTGGGTACATGGAGAATTCAGGAATCTGATGCCAGTGGGGAAGAAGCTGTCCTTGTGCCACTGAGTGCTCATCTTTTGGCTCCTATACCTTTTTCCTGATGGTAACAGAATGAAGAGGACATGGCCTGGGTGGTGGGGGTCTTTGAGGATAGAGGGTGCTTTTTAAGACACTGCCTCATGTAGATATCCTTGATGGAGTGAGGTCTGGTGCCTGTGATGTCACAGGCCGAGTTATCAACCCTCTTGAGTTTATTCTTGTCCTGAGATTTGGCATCTCCATACCAGACAGTGAAGCAGCCAGCCAGAATGCTCTCCACAGTACACCTGTAGAAGTTTACAAGAGTCTTCTGTGACATACCGAATCTCCTCAGACACCTCACAAAGTATTGGTATCGCAGCAAAACAATTGAAGCACAAATCTTAAAAACATTTTGGATCTGAAATTCTGAGTACATCTGAATGGATATTTAATGTATTTTAAATTCTCCCAAGTAAATAATATTTTATTGTTTAAGATTTAGCACCCAATTCATCTGCGATGATTACCATGGTCTATAAAGTATTAAGCGTGTTTCACTCATACAGCACGTTACAAATTATAATAATTGTCTCAGATACTTTGCTTCTGTTTCACTGGGATCAAATCATTCAATTCAACTACAATAATCTTGTAGGACTTTTCTACAATAATCTTGTAGGACTTTTCTACCATAATCCTGTAGGACTTTTCTACAATAATCTTGTAGGACTTTTCTACAATAATCTTGTAGGACTTTTCTACAATAATTTTGTAGGACTTTTCTACAATATTTGCTTAATTGATAACAGTTTGAATTTGACGGTCTTAAAAATCCTGATTATGTGGAGAAATTGTTTCTATCATTGTCAGGTTGAAGATATCTAGGTAAATTAGTTGGCCACCCAAGGGTCTAGCAGAGAATGGTAGTAGACCCTCCCCCCCCTCTTCACCCCACCAACCCCGTCCCTCAGTTATTGGTTTCATTGATGGTGTCATTGGAAGGATATGGGAGGAGAGCTTATAACAAAGGCCAGAAAAATGCAAGTTAAAGTTAATTCTTCACTCAATTGTGACTGTTTATGGCTTCTGACTGCTTAAGGTAATAGAATTTACAGTAAGGAAACTTAACTCAGTTAAGATGGTGCTATTGTTCAGCTATTAGTTTACTGTGTTTAAAACATTTTCCAGTTGAAGCCAAATTTAGAGTTTAGTATTATTTCACTGCTGTCAGAATCTTATGAAGATCATACCACTGAATGTTCCAGCAGTGAAGGCACCTGTTAAGGTCGTAGAGCCAGCTTTCTGAAATAACTATCCAAACAGGCTGTTTCCCAACAGCCCTGGCAGTTTCTCCTTTCAGATATAGATCCATTTCACTGTTGAAGGTTATTATTATATCTGTCTCCACCTTTCTTTTAGACATTCTGTGCCAAACTAGAGCAAATTGTGTATTAAAAATGCCATCTCTTCTCCTTTCCTTGCTAATAATCTTAAATCGGTGTTTTTTGGTTATTGGTCAGCCCACAGGTAGAAATGTTTCCTCTTAAGTTATTCTTTAAAAAACATTTAGCAAATGATTTAAGAAGAATTTCCTAATCTCTCAACAAATTTTGGGTGCCAAGGGTTCGATTCTGGTGCTGTCTGTGAGGAGTTTGTATGTTCTCCTTATGTCTGTGTGGGTTTCCTCTGGGTACTCTGACTTCCTCTCTCCCTTCAAGATATATGGGGGTTGTAGGTTAATTGGGGTATTTGGGCAGCAAGGGTCTTACAGCGTGGTAAAAAATATCAAATCCTTCCTGGAGGAACGTGTGTGAAGAGGACGTAAACTGGTGAAAGAAAATGGCATTTTCTACTCCATCCTTGGATTATGATTTATTTTGATAACTAGCCCAAGGAAAACCACTGTGAGGCACTGAGGGGGGTAACAGTGCCAACCAAAGTAGTCTAAGTTGACAAACCAAAGAAAGAATATTGAGCATTGGAAATGCATGGTACAGAAGGAGGCCATTATTCAAGAACACATCCAGATTTGATGCTGTGAGGGTTTCTGCCTTTATTAGTCTTTCAGTTTGTGACTTCCAGACCCCGCCATGAGCTGAGTGAAGTAATTTTACCTTATTCCCTCTCTAATCTTTCCGCCAATTAACTTGATGACCTTATCAATGACCTCTCTGTTCAGGAAAATGTCCTTTCTGCTTATCCTATGTAGGTTACACACTTCCACCAAATCTCCTCTGAGTCTGTTTTGTTCCAAAGGAAACCACCCTTGTATGGACCAGTCCTCCTTTTAATTGTAATCCCTTAGCCTCGGCAACATCCTTGTAAACTTGGCCGCACCCTATCTGGGTGCTATCGTGCCACTTCTGTGATGTGGTGACCTGGACTGCTGAGTTAAACACAGAAAAAGCCTGAAACACATAGCAGTGCAGGCGGCATCTTCATTGTCTGTGCTCTGGACACTGGCATTCTGATGCCATGAGTAGTGAATGATGAATAATCTGGGGAATGTTTTGGGAAAGAATGATGTAAAGAGTTGCATTTGTCTTGTATCTTTAATGCACTTTTCAGCGTGTCACAGAAGTGTTTTGCAGTACTTTGGAATACTAATAGCTGTTGTAATTTATAACTTATAGCAGTCTCTACATGCAGCAATTTGAAGACAATAGAAGAAGCAACAAATCAATGTCTTATTATTTTAAATCTGAATTCTGCCTGTGCTCATGCCAAAAAGGGGGACAGGTCAGGAGATTAAACTCTGAATATTGTATAACCATGTGTTAATACAATTTTCTTATCAAACTTTTATGTCAGGGAAATATACCAACTATTTTCACATCGCTCTATAAAGAGGAAACCCCCTATAACCAGGTTCTCAATTTTGGAAATATTTACCATGCTATAGAATATTGTGTTATGGAACAACAGAGGTCTCTATCAGAAAAAAAAGGGCAACATATCAACAATTCTGAAATTGGACTGGAGTTCCAAGGAGAGACTGGATTAGCTGGGAGTGTTTCAGCTGGAGTGGATGAGGCTGAGGGGGAATTAAGAGGTAGATAAACAATAGAAAGGGGAGTTTCTCACACAGAGGATGCTGGGTATCTAGAAGGAGCTGCCAGAGAAGGGAGGTAGAGGTAGGTGCAGGTGGATAGGACTGGTTTAGAGGGATACGGGCTAAATGCAGGCAAATGGAATTAACGTAAATTGGCATCAAGATAGGCATTGACGATTTGGGTCAAAGGCTTTCTGGTTGAATCTATAAAGTACAAAATGCTGGAAGTACTCACCAAGTCAGGCAGCATTCATGAAAAGAGACATCTGTATTTGTATTTACAAGAGAATTAACAGCATTTTCACAAATACATATACAAAGAAAATCATAAACAAGGCACCATAAATTTTATAACAATTATTGAAATTAGAATTCATTGATGAAGACATTTATCTTCAGTATCTAGGTACACATTGGCATCTACTAATACAGGGTAAATTGTGCTTCTGTCTTTTTTTTTCCTAATCTTTACAGGGATTTTGATCTGTTTCAAAGTCCTAAGAATTATTAGGATCATTATACTTCTGGAAGAACATCTTACTTGTAGACTGTGATCATGTGGGCTATGATTAATCAGCTTTTTTTTCTTTCATTGCAACTCTCCATTGAGAATGGACCAACAATGATCTTTTTATTTAAGTGGTGCAACAGGCAAGTGCAGACTGTGGCTTTATACTAATTAAAACAAAAAATGGGTGCATTTGTTTCATCAACAACACTGAAAAATCTATAAATAGTTTATGTAACTGGATGAGCAATTAACATTGTTGTTAATCGGACACTGGCAGATGAACAGTTAAAAGAAACAATAAAATTGCATTCATAAAGCACCTTTCACAACCAAGGAATGAATTAAAGCATTCCACAAAGAAATTCTTTGGAATATATGGTCACAATTGTAATTTAGTTTGTACATTTCCATTAAGTTTATACTTAACATTAATCTGATTTTTCTTTCAGCACAAATAGATTCTGATTCAGATTTATTGCCAGAGTACCTACATAACATTCCATACAACCCTGAGATTCTTTTTTTTTTCTGTGGGCGAGGAAGGATAACTGCCAGGTAGTGCAAAAAAAACTGACCTCAACATACACATGAAAACAAATAAAGAAATGTAAACAAACCAACTGTGCAATAGAGAAAGGAATAAATAAATAAAGTTTAAAAGGAAGAGTCGTTAAATGTCCCTGATTGAGTTCGTTGTTGAGGAGTCTGATGGTGGAGGGGGAGCAGTTGTTCCTGAACCTGATGGTGTGAGTCTTGTGGCACCTATATCTCTTTCCTGTTGGTAGCACTGCTCAGTGGGGGGGGGGGTCCTGGATCCTTGATGATTGCTGCTGCTCTCCGATGGCAGCGTTCCCTGTAGATGTTCTTGATGGTGGGGAGGGTTTTGCCCTAGGCTGTGTCCACTGCCCTTTGCAGGGCTTTATGCTCAGGGATATTGGTGGCCCCAATACTAGTCCATGATGCAGCCAGTCAGCACTTTCCACCACACATCTGTAGAAATTAAAGCATATCTTAGGAAAACCTTTGAAACAGAACTTTCATTGCCTTACTTGTTTTGAACACATATTTGTTCATGAGATGTGGACATCATTGGAAACACCAGCATTTATTGCCTGCCCCTAATGGCAATTAAAAGTCAGTCACAATCATGGTTCCACAGGGATGAATAGACCAGCCTAGGTAAGGATAGAAACATACTTCTACTGGAGGACATTTGAGTGAAACCAGATGAGTTTTTATGACAACCTGGTTCTGTCATGGTCATTGTAACTGAGAGTAAGAAATGAGCAACAAAATCTAATGCAAACAAAAGACTGGGGGGATTTCAAGGATCAGGCAGCATCCCCATAGAGAGAAATGTTTTGGGTCAGGTCCCTTTCTTGAGAATGTTGTCTCAACAATCTAGTGTCAGATTGTTGAAATTTCTCCTAAATCAACTGCATTTTAGCCCAGATGTTCCAGTAGAGCCACAAGTCTTGTATCCTTGCAACAATTTGTGGAATTGCTCAGGAATGTCCTGTAATGCAAAGCCAATCTACTCAATTGCTGATCCATCAGCTTATTTTACATCATTGGCAACGTGATGGAAGGTGTAATTGATGATGGTTTCAAGCAGTATGCTTTCACTAATAGTCTACTCAACTGACGCTGACCTTTGGTTTCACCAAGACCATTCAGCTCCAGACCTCGTCACAACCTTTGTTTAACATTGTGTGAAAGGGCTAGATTCAACAGATTAGGTGACAATGACACTCTTTGTACCAAAGCCATATTTGATCCAACTGGCCCCAAAGAAATTGAAATCAATTTTGTTCCTAAGTGACAAGTGATATTTTTGCTAAACAAGTAAGAGATAATAAACAATACCAACAGAGTAAGTGGTTAGCATTGCTATCACAGCAACCGGGCTTCAAATCTAGCACTGTCTGTAAGGAGTGGGTACGTTCTCCATGTGTCTCTGTGGGTTTTTCCCAGGGGCTCCAGTTTTCTCCTACATTTCAAAGGCTGTAGGATACTTTATCACTACGGGGTAAAAGATATTACAAATCCAGAGCTAACAGCATGAGTTATTTTCAAAAGTCACAACGCAGACTGCAAAAGTTCAAGAAGATGGCTCACCAACATCTTCTGAAAGTCAATCGGATGTACAACAGGTGCTGGACTTGCCAACAATGCCAGATCCCAAGACTGAAGATTTTCCATTGTAATTGCAAGTGTCAAGATGGATTTCCACTTTAGTTTTAGCCAGTTTGATAGGAACATAAGAAAGAGGAGCAGGAGTCGGCCATCTGGCCCATCGAGCCTGTTCTCCATTCACTGAAATCATGGCTGATCTGATCATTGATTCAACGCCACCTACCAGCCTTTTCCCCATATCCCTTCATTCCTTTTTTATGTAAAAATGTATCTAACTGAACCTTAAATATGTTTAATGAAGTCACCTCAACTGTTTCCATGGGTAGAGAATTCCACAGATTCATGACTCTCTGGGAAAAAGGTTTTCCTCATCTCCATCTTATATCTACTCCCCTGAATCTTGAGCTGTAATTCCCCTATTCCGTCAATAGTATATATATATTTTTTAATATCTTCTGTCGTTTGGGCTGTCAAGACCACATTATTAAGGTTTAGATGTGGCCTGTCTTGTTCTTACAATAACTGTGTGCTGTTCATCCATTCAAAATAGCAATGAAGAGTGACGCAACCTGGATTAATTATAATATTCAGTGAGCAGTAATTTGGCAGGTTAAGAAAACAAGCCACTTGCAGACTAGGAGGCCTCCTTGATCTTACTTTCCTACTCTGTAAGAACCCTGCTGATCTTTAATTCCATTTCCTCAGCCTTTCCCTGCGTCCAGTTGTTGGCTGCCCACCTTTCCATTGAATGTGAGTTATGTGCGGTTGAGTGTTTGCACCAAGTACTGGAGAACGCTGTTTCAACAGGTTGTACTTGTGCAATCAGATGACATTTGAACTTGACTGGAGGAGCTGTTAAATATGTGGGTCATATGTTGCTAGCCATTTTTCAGCACAATTTAAAATTGAAGATCATCTCTGTGATGTTTTATTTACTGGGAGAAACAAAAATTAATTCAACTGATTTGGGTACTGTTGTTATTGTGTTGGTTTTGGAAATAAAAGGGTGATGTTTTACTTTGCCTTCTTGACAGACTTACCAGCAGCCAGACATTTAAAAATGAACAAGTAGAATCACTGCCATTTTTCAACCTGCAGTCCTCAATTTCAAACTGATTTTCAGTAAGGCAAAACTTTCACTCACTGACCAACATTTCTGGGCAGAAGAGTGTCAGCTAGAAACCAGCAGGGTTCATGCCCTACATATGCAAAGGGGGCTCACCTGCTAATTTAACCTTGGATATCAATGGAGGCATTCTCATGGTTTTGTAATCAGTCAATCCTAATGAACAGTGTTAACAGGAGCCAGTGCCAAAACAGCGCAAAGCACTAGATCTTTTATCTTCATTGTAGGGGCTAGCTAGAAGCAACCACTTGTCACCTGGCATTGATGAACAGCCTATTCACCGACTGTTACTACCCATTAGTTTTGGGAACAAGAAGCTTTTGGATAAGGTTTAATCATTTAAATCTTCTATGATTGCTAGGGTTATGATCATGTGCCCATTTTCACAGTCAATTGAATGATGGCATAACATTTTCAATGTGGAATAACTGGCATGTTTATGGTACTGAGGTCAAGATAGCTTATCATTTGTTTCTGCAGCTGAGTTAAACTTGACTTAATTGTTGGATGGAATTATTGCTGTAAAATGCACTTAAATCTCAAACAAATTAAACAGTGCAAAGTAGGGCTTCACAGACCAATAAACCAAAGCAGTTAATGGAAAGAAAAATTGGGGAGTTGAGTAAAAACCTCCATGATGCCTTTGAAGATTAGAGTAGTGGTTCTCAACCTTTTTTTTTCTACTCACATACCACTTTAAGTGCTCTGAAATATGGGATTGCTTAAGGTGGTATGTGGGTGAAAAGAAAAAGGTTGAAAACCATTGTTTTAATTATACCTAATTAACTCGTTATGTGCACGGTTTCAGAACTCCAAAGGAAATGGGCCAATGACAATTTTCCCCAAGCAAAATATTTCTGTAACCATTGGGTCTAGAGCAGAGATTCTCAACCTTCCCTTCCCACTCACATCCCACCATAAGCAATCCCTTACTAATCACAGAGCACCAATGGCCTAGGGATTACTTAAACTGGGATGTGAGTGAAAAGACAAAGGTTGAGAACCACTGGATTAGAAAGTGGTAGCAAGGTGGAATGAATGTTAGATTACATGTTAAATAATAGGAGCAAGAAGGCCACAGGCAGATGGAGTGAGCAAAGGTCACTGAATTGGCATGCAGGCGTATTGGAAATTGTTTATATTTGTGTTGGGTTCATGGGAGGTTGCAGATGTGGATAGTGAAACTATGGACAAATTTATGGAAGGAGGAGTTAAAAAATTGAATTTGATGAATCAAGGGCTAGGCATGTAATGGTGGTTGGCAATGAAAGGATTACAGGAAAGTATATTTGAAAGGATATTTTAGCAATTGGTAAAAGTTTGATACTTTTCTGTGAAACACCTTTGTCTTTGATAAACATGCTAAACATTCACATCGTATTATGACATATTGAATATTTTGGGCCTTGGTTTCAGTTCAGTCAATTTTTAATACCTCTTAAATACTTTTATTTCATCTGTGAATATGAAAGAGATCAACTTTGATATTGAATTATTGAGACTAATTGGAAATCTGAATTGTGATTGGAAATAAATGTGAAAAGAGAAGCTAGAGAATTAACAAGGTTTTAGGCATTCACCGTTCCCATTGATGCGTTTATTGTCCAATATACACGTGCTGAAATTCTTACATGCTGCAGCTGAACGGCAACTTGTAAAGGAAACTGTACTAATAAACTAATGAAATTAAATGAAAAATACCTTGGATATAAATATTCATAGTAATCCAAGTGCAAAAAAGATGGTTTGCAATAGTGCAGACGGCCAATACACTTTCCACGCTGCATCTGTAGAAATTAAATAGAGTTCTGACAACATCCAAATCTCCTCAGACTCCTTAAGTAGTAGAGGTGTCAGTGTGAGCTGCTGTAACTGTTTATGTAGTATTGCTCATAAGAAGTAAATGCAAAACAATGTTTTGACTGTTGAACTCAGAAAGACAAAATATCCTGGAATCTGTGACAATAACCCAGGAAATTGCCACAAAATCATTTAAACTGCTATTCATTCTGCATGATCTCCATTTACACAGTAGCCGTGATTAATGATCAGAAAAAGTTGGTCCCTTGAGGTTAGGACATAATGTGGCATGATCTTTTGTGCTCCCTTCAGAACTGATACACAGCACATGATCAGTCCTTGAACAAATGTCAATTGTAATGGGTATTAAAGTAAGTAAGGTTAGGTATCCCTCTTATCAATTCAAACAAGCTAATCAAAGAGCCCATGAAGATACAGTGAGTAAATATGAATGTATAATTAAATGCCGAAGATCACTTTTATTAGTAATATATGAAGTCTTAAGTTAAAGTAAACAAGGTAGTTAAAATTGTGAACTAATTCATTTATATCAAATGCCTGGAGATTTTTATTCACACAAAATGAATTTAAAACTAGTGAGTTTAATTCAATGTTATTTACATTTAACTTTCATCTTTGAGTCCTGTCAGAGTTTTGTTGTATTTGGGATGAGAAAGGTCAGTGCAATTTGTATTTTTAATACTGATAATTTTTTGGAAAAATACATAGAGGTTTTCCTATTGAATGAATGGGAGGAAATTCCAGCCATTGAATTTATACAATGGGGAAAAATATGAAACTTCTTTATAGATCTCAGTAAATCATGGAATGTGCCTGCACGGTGTGCCAAAAATAATAAAACTATCATGCGACTGTTTGAATGTGCCTCATTGGCACACATTATGGAACGATATTTTGGGGTTCAGTGATACTTTTGTTGAAATCGGACCTTAGTTCAATATTTTACAATGCTCTGTTTAGATAAGGAACATTATTAAGTTATAAATCATGTAATCTGATGGAAATCAAAGGGAAATCATTTTATATTATTAGTATTTTGATTTATATCATAATTTCATCAAAGTTGACTGATTCAATAAAGCAATGATGCTTTATGAATCAGGATGATCTGGAATTTTTTCATCATCTGCTAAAATTAAATCATTGCAGAAGATAATCAGAAAAATGCACTCCTCTAATTTAATATATATTCATCTTTCCCACCTTTTCACCTTTTTATTTCCACTGTTTTTTGAATATATAGCTTTAACTGTAAAACATAAGTATTACCTCTAATTCATTGTTGTCCCACTGAAGTCTGCCCTTTAGAAAGCAGAAAATGCCACATCAAAGAAAGTTTGAAGCTTTCATTTTTTTTGTAAAAAAAACACATTTCTGAGAATTACTGTCTAGTGCTGGGTATTTCCTGAGGAGAAAGAGAGAGGGCAAAATGTGTGTGTATGACGGGGTGGGGGTGGGGGGGGAGGTGTGATACTTGTTAGAAAATACTGAATGAAAGCCAGTGTTTATTTGCTTAAACACACGCACGTTTGGAACTTCTACATCTGTACGGTCAAGCACTGAAGTTCCAAACTTAAGAGCAGATCAACTGGCTAATTTGCCAGGAGACTCCAGCACTCAACTCCACATGGCAGAGCATGATCTTGCTGTGCTTTTCTTGCGGGGGATTTTGCTGCAGGTAAGGCCTTGTGTTGCCCATTCAATTTAGTGGAAATTTTACAGCTGCAAGGAAGAATAGGAAGGAGAAATATTTGAATATTTTAGCCATCATTTTAGATTTTACAATTTTATTTTTAAAATTCTTTATTTCATTTTAATTTTTTAAACTTCTGAATCTTAGAGACAGACATAAATAATGAGGTTGTTCTGGTCAAGGGTTGCTGTCAATTTTGTGGGTGAGGCTTGTTCATTCACATCTGTGTTATTCTTTTATGTTTTCTGATTCTTTAGCTCCCAGTAAACAATTTGAGACTCTTGGATTCAAAGCAGCTTTATGTGGGTTGATAGGAAAGTGCGGCCAAAATCCGGTCCTGCGAGATGGGAAGGAAACAGTCAATACATTCATTTCTGGCAGCGAGGATGTAAACTGGAATTATTGACCTCAATTTGATGGGCTGGAACAGGTCTCCCTTCCTGTCATAGATTTAGAAAAGTACATATTTCAGAGAGTGGACTCACACCTTTTAATTAAAGCAAAGAGGAATAAGCTGTTCATCTCTTCCCAGCTGTGTTCCATCATGACATGTTTGTATCCCTTAATAGCTGTACATAACATTTTACCAATCTCAGCTCTAAATGATTTAATTAGTCCAGATTGTGCAGCATTTTGGAGAGGCAGATTTTCATTACCTTTTGTATGAAAAGGCTTTTTCCCAAGGTATTGTGGGAAGAGAGGATCGGCACAAAAGAATAGAAAAGCAAAATATTATTTAAGTGGTGGAAGAATACTAGATTTCAGAAAGGTCAACATATTCTTTGACAAAATGTCGTTTTAGATTTGTGCGCTCTAATTTCAATGTTGGGATCCTCCGAGCCTCAGCTAACATTTGTATCTGCTTTATCAATTATTTTACCTTAATTCAGTTTCCTTAATTAAAGGGAATGCGAGCCAAATTTTGATCAATCCACCCGCAAACCCTGCTTTTCTTCTCATCACTTTGATTTGCTCTTCATCTGCCAACATGAGAATGATCTATTTCTAATCTCAGCTTTGTGCCCACTGATCAATTTTCATTCCCTTTCTGAGTACTGTGCTCTACTCTATGCCCTCTAACCTTGTTGTGTGGGACCTAATCAAACGCTTTCCAAAAATCCCCAAGCAGCAAATTCGCTGGAGCTGTTCTCGCAAGTCAATTCTTCAAGGAACCCTACAAGAAGTCAACTTGATTTTCTTTTCATACATCCATATTGACTCTGTACACTCCCATTATTCTTTTTAATATGCTGTTATTAAAACTTCTTTAGAGATTTAAGTATTTTCTCTCCCACCGACACTAAGCTAATCAGATGCAAGTTCCTGGTTTTCTCTCTTCCTCCAATCTGTGATAGTTGATCACATTTTTGAATCAGCAGGAAAAATCTGGAATCTACAATTTTGGGTGATGATAATCAGAATTTCTAAACCCATCCCTTTTTATAACTCCACGTGGTAAACCACTGAATTCCTGAGATTGATCAACTTTCAAACTCACACACACTAGGCCAGTAGTTCTCAGAAAAAGGATGTCAACGATGCTCTGTGGTTAGTAAAGGATTATTTAAGGGGGCACGAGAACCACTGACATAGGCCATTCAGCCCTCTATTGGCAAGCTGCCCTCGCACCTATCGTGGCTTTGCACCTCGACACGTTTCGCGGCCCACCTCCCCCCTACAGTCTCCACTTTCCACGGATGGTCGCTCTGTCCCATCCCTGATCCTTGTGGTCCTTTCAGGTCCGCTGGCTCCACCCCCGTGTTCCACCCAGATCCGCAGGAACCCCCGCCCCGCCTGCACCCCTTCACGTCCGCACGCGAATTCCTTCCAGGTCCGCTTGTTCCACCTGCCGCCTCCCTTTCACGTCCGCGGGAGCTCCCACCTGGTTCTGTCCCGTTCCTTCCCCATCCACCCGGCTGGTCCCGCTTTCACCCACTCGAACTCCACTGCCGCCCCCCCCCCCTCCCTCTTCCTCCCCCCAGCTTCACCCAGGCGACAGCGCTGTTTTCTGCCGCCTGTTAACCGGGGTCCCAACGTGAGTCGTTCAGTCGATACCAACCGCGGGACGCTGCTTCGTCGCCCTGCAGCGCGACACGTTCCGCGGTCCACAACCAAACACCAGCCTGTTAGTTGCTCCCTGCCCGACCCTGCTCTCTGTCCATTAAGGCCGGACCCTGTGCTCCCACCCCCACGCTGCCTTCCTTTCACCTGCTTCCAATCTGCCCTGTCCTGCCGCCCCCGCTGTTTTCTGTTCTGCCCTCTCATTAAATGATACTCCAGGGCGCTATTCGCGCACCACTTCCAAGCACCAAGATGTTCTAGCTGCTGCCCATCTGTCCTTCCCTGCCCCCTTCACCCTCCACGGTTCGTTCTGCCTTCTCCCTTTCAAGTCCGCTTGAGCTCCACCCGTCCTGTTTCACCCAGGTCCGCAGGACCTCCCTCTCCTCATTGTGACGTCCGCGTGAGCTCCACCCCATGTTCTTCCTTTCAGGCCTGATACATTCCAGGTCCGCTTGAACCCCTTCCACCTCCCTTTCACTCAACCTCCACCACCCTCACGCCCCACCCTCTCCTCTCTCCTTCCTCTCCCTTTCCCCCTTCCTCCCCCTCTCCTCCACCCATCTCTCCCCCCCCCCCCCTTTTCAGGTCCATATTTGCTTCACCCAGCCGCCATCACAGTTTTCTGCCATCTGTGGGCTCCGGGTTCAACATAGTTTGCCCTCGCTTTGCTGCCCATTCATGCTCCACCGACCCTCGAGTGCTGGCTCATCGCCTTGCACTTCAACATGTTTCGCCGTCTACACCCAAGCATCAGTTGTTTCAGCGACTGATTGCTGTTGCACGTTCTACATTGCTCCCTTGCTCTGTCCATCCTTGTTCACCCTGCATGTTCCGTTTGGCGTTCACACTTTCAAGTTGGCTTGAACTTCACCACCGTGTTTCGCAGTGCCCCACATCAGTCATATCTGCATGAGCTCCACCCCATTCTTCCTTTCACACCTGCATGCACTGCCATATCCGTTCCAAGTCCGCTTGAGCTCCACCCCCTTGACTAGTGGCTCTCCACCTTTTTTCCCTACTCACTGACCACCCACTTTCCCACATGGAAATTAGACCTTCATTCACCCTCTCACATCCCACCGAACTCTACCCGAATACCTTCACTTACATCCGCCAACAACCACTGCCATAAAAACACAATGCTGTAGAAACTCAGCAGGTCAAACAGTGTGAACCCACTACCGTTTTCCTTCCAGGTCCACTTAAGCACCATCTCTCAATTTCTGCTTCTTCCTGCCACTCCTCCTGCATTCTGCTGCCCATGGGCTCCAGGTCCATCATGGTTCACCCTTGCTTCACTCTGCACCTCCATGTTCAACCGACTCTTCAGCGCTGGCTTATCGCCTAGCTCTTCTACACATTTCCCAGTTCACATCCAAACACCAGCTGTTTCAGTGCCTGATTACTATTTACTTTTTCAAATTATGTTGAAACTGCACAAAGTTCTACGGTCATCATGACCCATATTCACTCAAAGCCACCACTCCCAAAATGCAGCAGGCCATATTTTGCTACAGGATAAAATCTAATAGCATATGACATTAGTTACAGGGTTAGGTTTTCAACACTGAGGCAAGTTGGTGAAAGTGTAAGCTGAAAAAGCTACCGTGAGAGAAATGGGCTGTATGGAACCGAATGATCTCAACAAGGAAATGTTTATCACTTTAAATCAGTGGTTTTCAAGTTGCCCCTTACACTCACATTCCACCTTAAGTAATCCCTATGCCATAGGTGCTCTGTGATTAGTAAGGGATGGGTTAAGGTGGTATGTGACTGGAAAGAGAAAATTTGAAAACCACTTTTAATCGTATCTAAATGATTCGTTATTTCATAACTCCAAAGGAAAATATTTCAGTAACAATTGGGTCTAGAGCAGTGATTCTCAACCTTCCCTTCCTTTTCACATACCACCTTAACCCATCCCTTACTAATCACAGAGCACCGATGGCATAGGGATTACTTAAAATGGAATGTGAGTCTAAGAGGACAGTTTGAAAACCATTGCTTGAAACCAATTGCACTGAGCAATGTGAAACTAAATGTAGGACTGAAGAGGAAACATAAATTAGAGTGGTCAAATTTAGTCTCATATTTCATGCTGGAACTGAAAAACAGAGATTGGCTTTTGGACAAAGAGAGAGAGAGAGAGAGAGAGAAATCATATAATGGGAATCTCAAGAGTTCTTTAAGCGTATTTAAAAAACAACAACAACAATTATTAGAGCAGTGCTTAGACTGAAATGGACAACTTAATTTTCTATTTACACAATTCCAGAAACAATGTTCATTGTGTTTTGATGGTGAGACAGACATCATTACAAAGTGTATGATGGAGTGGGGCAATAATACATTATTATTTGATGTCGAGTATTTGATTTCCTTTGAGTATTTGATTTCCTCCCTAGAACTGATTTATCCTGGCCAAATATTCTTCTGTAGACTTTCAAGAATTGGTAGTTCTTGCATGTGTAAATGAAAAGTGCTCCATGGATATAAAGGAAATGCTGTGTTCACAATGGTATCAATCATGGAAATACTCTGATCTCACTTAATTCCTTGCTGGATTATCTTTTTATGTGCACGATTTCTTTGACAGAATGTGATCAATTTCCATCTCTATTCAAAAGCAAATATAAAATCAAGAAACTATGGCATTCAATTTCAAATGTGACTCAGAGCTGATGGTTGAACAAAACAAAAAGATTCAGTAAGTCTGAACATGGCTGACTTACTGTGTTTGAGGGGTTAGCTCAATGCTGTTATGGCGTCAGCGATCTGGTTCAAATCTGGCATTGCCTGTGAGGAGTTTGTACTTTTTCCCCGTATCTGCGTAGGTTTCCTCCAGGTGCTCCAGTTTCGTCCCACCCTTCAAAAACAAACGAGGGTTGCAGGGTGATTGGGTGGCACAGGCTCGTGGCCAAAAGGACCTGTTACTGCGCTGTATGCCTGAATTTAAATTTAAAGATGAGCAATGTCGGTGGCTGACAGAAGCAGCTACCTGTTGGTTGGTCAGATTGAAACGATGATATCTATTCCAGTTATGGATTTTGAATGTAAGGAGATCATCATGTGAGGAAAATAAACTTCACAATATTTAATATAATTCCAGGTTTAAACTTCTATCATATCCCAAAGGTGGAATTAATTGAAGTATATATTGTTAATAATTTTCATACAAGTGGCACACAATTAAGTAAAATCAGTAGAAGATGTAAAATGTAAATACTAATTTTTCAGTAAACAAGAGCTGTGAAATATTTTACCTTTGCAAGATTAGCTGTTATTGAAGACTTGCACTGACTGTTGAAAGTGAAATGGACTGAACCAATATACATGACTAACTTATTTCTTCTTTGGCTTGGCTTCGCGGACGAAGATTTATGGAGGGGGTAAATGTCCACGTCAGCTGCAGGCTCGTTGGTGGCTGACAAGTCCGATGCGGGACAGGCAGACACGGTTGCAGCGGTTGCAGGGGAAAATTGGTGGGTTGGGGTTGGGTGTTGGGTTTTTCCTCCTTTGCCTTTTGTCAGTGAGGTGGGCTCTGCGGTCTTCTTCAAAGGAGGTTGCTGCCCGCCAAACTGTGAGGCGCCAAGATGCACGGTTTGAGGCGATATCAGCCCACTGGCGGTGGTCAATGTGGCAGGCACCAAGAGATTTCTTTAGGCAGTCCTTGTACCTTTTCTTTGGTGCACCTCTGTCACGGTGGCCATTATTTAATTACTTATTAACCTACCACGTGTGAGAAAATCATCAATTATGGGGAATATTTAATCAGGACATTATCTATTATTAAATACAAAATAGCTTGAAGGATATTTGAATTAGTCTTGGACTCAGCTTTTGTAGATTTAGTTGCAATGGGAGCATATAAAGGAAAAGGAAATATTTCACATTGGTGATGGTAGGACAATTTATTATCACTAAGGTACAACACACAATATAAAGTTTTAGGTTATTATTAGACATAGATTTTGTGGAAGATTTTATTCAAAATTACTTAATATGCGGCAGGATCTACACAACAGTTAGATTTGGGCTGATACAAGGATCTTGAAATCGGTCTCCAGAACAAGGAAGATCCAAACCACTTTTTGTTCCATTATGTTCCATCCTTTCAGCCTTCTGAGTGCCACTGTTGACCAAAATGTTAGCTAGGCCAGCCACATAAATGGAAAGAGGCAGCAGGCCAGACAACAGTGGAAAGAGAAACAGACAGTTTCTGGGCTGCGACCCTTCATAAGGGCTGAGAACTGGAGAAATGCAGTTGGAGCAAAGGGGTGGGGTGGGGGGGTGGGGTGATGAGTAGAGCAAAAATAAGGTCTGTGAATGGACAAGTTAAAATGACTTTAATGGCAGCTGTTACCAGTGCATGAAGCATTTTGGTCTGTGTAAAATGTTATTATTGGTGAGGAGGTGACCAATGTGTGTTGAGCTAGCATTCTACGAATAGGAAAAGCAAAACAGATCCAATGTGATATGAAAGAAGACTGTAGAAAATGCTTAAAAAGCTCTGCAGGTCGGGTAGGATTCGAGTGAGGAAAACAGTGAATGTTTTCAATGAGAAATCATTTGTCAGACATTTGAAGGAGAGAAACAAGTTTGGATTTCAATGAAGTGTGGTGGAACAAAAGGAATTTCTCCAATGGAGTGAAAATGTGACAGGTAGAATCAGATGAAGTAACAATGGCTGTGTAATTTGTTGCTGATGTGTTGGTGGCATATTGAGACAGCAGGGTATCCTGTGATGGGGTTCTGACTCATCTGACTTACAAAGCCTTCAGATAGATGTTTTCACAAATAGGCAAAAAATATTCATAATGTGCTGAGAAATTAATGAGTTAGTTGTGCATTTCCTTTCCATTCATTATCACCAAAGGTTGAAATAGTTCATTTCTCTCACCATGGCCTTTTTACCTTACACTTTCAACAATTTTCCACAAAATATTGAAGACTTAACCCTGTAACTGATGTCAGGTGCTATTAAATTCTATCCTATAGCAAAATATATTTTGGAAGTGTAGTTTTGAGTGAATATGGGTCAAGATGTCTATAGAACTTTCTACAGTTTCAACATAATTTGATGAATAACACAGCACCATGAGATAGCATGTCAACTTAAAGCACTGGAACAGACTAACAGGTTAGAAATTCATTCACGCAATTCCAATAAACGAATGATGTGCAACGCCAATGTCAGTTTAATCTGGAGTATACAGTATTTCTGAATGTTTTAGTGCCAGTTGAGAAATGATTCCCCTCATTTTTCCACTCTGATAATCCAGCATTCAGTTACTGTGAGCTCTCAACGTAGAACCATAGAACAATACAGCACAGAGGACAGGCCCTGCGGCCCTCTAGGCTATTATTCTGCCTAGTCCCAATGACCTTCCTAACATCTATAAATTTCTAACAACTATAAATATGCATCCATTTTGATTACACAGTATAATAGTGTGTTTATTTATTTCTAGGAAATACATTCAAAATAAATTTGCAACATTCTGGGGGTTGTAAGTTCATTGGGTGTAATTGGGCAACATGGCTCGTGGGCCAGAAGGGCTCGTTACCTTGGTGCTGTATGTCTAATTTGAAAAAAAATTAAACGGCAAATATAGCTAATTCACTACTAATGCCTCTCATAGATGTTGTCTATTTGAAGAATTCATCAAGGGAAATATTGGTTTTTTGTACAATGTGACGTATTGTGTGGGAAGCCTGTCCAGTAGGAGTGGAACGAGATCTGAGCCAGTGTCACTGACTCCGGTTTACTGTGGTGTCTGTGCGGTACTGGTGGGCTTTGCAGCCAATCTCTCCGTGCAGCAACATTGCCATCTCTCCCAGCTGATTGATACCAGTCAGGGGTGGGGTTCTCTCTTCCACTGCCTTTGAAAGGCTTGTCAGATGTAATGATCAGTGGTTCAAGCATGCCTCCGATCTGTAGCATGGAATCGGGATGAATGGTCATGTTGACCCATAGACCAGTGATTTCGCTATCAGAGCAAAGAGTTTGTTTTAAAGACAATATATCATGCGTCAGGGGTGAAGCCAGGTTCTAAAGTTAGGGGGAGTGAGCACATAAAAAACCCACCACGACATATACCAAATAATTTTAATCTCTGACATTTTGATGATTCTTTTCTTGATTTACAACTTTTCATCTTCTTTCAGCTCCACCCAGATAGTTTCTTATTCTTAGTGTTTTACTCCATAGCATTTCTTAACAGAAACAAAATCTATGACCTCGGTACCAAAAGGAATGATGATTGCACCCACGGTAGGAGAGCAAGGAAAATGCATCGCCTAGGCTATGGGTACCAAAGTGTTTTGGCTTGTAAATGCATCCTTACTTCTCTTACATTATGCAAAATATTTCATTACCTAGCTAAAATATACATATTTGTCTTGTAGATTTCATGTTTCAGTAACAGTGTCATGATGAATGAAACTTACATAGATCTGGGGTTGTGACTTGCGACATGAAAAAGATGACGTTCCAGGATCATTCAGGATCCCACTGCCGTCAGATTCTTGAATGATCAACGAACCAAAGACACTGCCTTACTTTGACTTTTCATGCACTATTTTTCTCTATTTTTGTAAGGTGGTTTATACAAATATTTGGAGTATGATGCTGCCACAAAACAATGAACTTCGTGACTTGTTCATTCTGATTCTGTAGAAAATTTCAAAGGGAATGGTTTTCAAAGTGGGAGACTGCACTCAATGCAGATATATTACAATTTTGAGGATGTTTTAGAAGCAAGGAGGGATAATATATTTCTCAAATGTTCATGACACAAAAGAAGGTAATTTGATCCATTGATTTATGGTGGGTCTTAACATTCCTACCACTCTCACTCCCCTACTTATTTCTCTGTTATCTCTCCTCTCTCGCATGCCTATCAACTTTACCTGATACTTCTGGCATCCATCTTACACTTGGGGTAATTTACAGTTGCCAATTAACCAACTGGGTATCTTTAGAAAATGGGAGGAGAGAGGAGGACCTGGGGTAACACATGCCCACACAGGGTGAATGAACAAGGTCCACAGACAACAAGATCAGGAATGAACCCAGGTCTCCAGAGATGGGGGACAGCATAAGAAATAGGAGCAGGAGTTGGCCATCGGTCCATCGAGCCTGCTCTGCCATTCAATGGTATCATGGCTGATCTGATGATCAGCTCATCTCCAACTACCTGCCTTTTTCCCATATTCCTTAATTCCCCTATTATGTAAAAAAAATCTATCCAACCTTGTCTTAAATATATTCACTGAGGTCACCTCCACTGCTTCCATGGGCAGTGAATTCCACAGATTCACCACCCTCTGGGAAAAGCAGTTCCTCCTAATTCCTGTCTTAAATCTACTATCCTGGATCTTAACGCTATGTCCCCAGGTTTTAGACTTCACCACCAATAGGAACAATGTACCTACCTCTATCTTATCTATGTCTTTCTTAATTTTATGCATTTCTATAAGGTCCCCTCTCATTCTTCTAAATTCCAGACGACTCAATCTCTCTTCATCTCTGGAATCAATGTGTTGAACCTCCCCTGCACCTCCTCCAAAGCCAGTACATCCTTCCTCAGGGAAGCACGGAGTTCTCCAGATGCAGCCTCACCAGTACTGTTGCCGCATAGCCTCCCTGCTCCTAAATTCAATCCCTCTAGCAGCCCGAACTGCTTTTTTCTGTCCCAGCAGGAAGGCAAAATAATCCTGCCTGAGGGCTTCAGAAGATGGGATATAGAAACCTGAGAACAGTCACAAAGGCCATCCCAAATTTTCAAACTGTTATTTAGTTTGTCCGGGGCTAGTAGGAAATGGATTTTAAATGATTCATTGTTACTGTTAACATTTTGTATTATTTTCTTCACAATAGCTGATTCATACTGAAATTATCCCTGACTAAAATGTTGTATTGTACCATAAATAATTTGTCAGTGATGTTATCAATCAACTTAATGCTGAGTTTGAATAGACAATGAAAAGGAGCGTATTGTTGCTGAACTTCATTTATTCCTCATTGAATTTGGCCTGAAAACAACACACATGCTGGATTATTGACACCTAGTATGACCCTTTATTAAAGGACTCAGTCTGACAACTTACATTGATCTTGGAACAAATGAACACATTTCTACTTTGCATACATTCTATTTGCTAATTTAAATTTACCCAGTGCTATGTATCAGATTAAAAGATATGATCAATAAACCGACTAGGAACTGGGCATTGTATTCTTCATCTTATTTGCATTTAATTTTAATTGTGTATAAGCACATCAACTATTGTGAACAAAATAAAACAGTGCAGGAACATGTCCATATTCAGAGACTCCATAGAGTCTGTCCTGAACCTGATGCCCAAATTAAACTAAACCTCAGATGTTTGCTCATGGAGTAAATCCTTCTATTCCTGCATATTCATGTGTGTGTCCAGAAGCCTCTAAATGCTACCATTGAATCTGCTTCCATCATTACTCCAGGTAGCCTGTTCAAGACCCCAAGGTAAAAGAAAATTAGCCTGCACATCTGCTTTAAGCTCTTTCCACTCCCCGTAAATGAATGTCCTTTAGCTTGAATAAAATATATAAATAGAAATTTAGATCTTGTATTGTTGGGAGTAATTGATCTAATATGTGAACATTTTTTCAGGTATGTCCCTCTGTCAGAATAATTCATTCAAAATGAATCGGGGAATTTCAAGCACTTACATTCAGCAGAAATTGGATTGTTTGAAATTTCTTATGCTGGTTGTTAAATAACATGCTCACTGTTGGCCTCATTCACTGCACTGTCCAGGAACATTGGTTAAAGTATCTGTGTGGCATGTTGTAGATTGAAGGCTGTCTTTAAAATTGACACATCCTTGTACATTTTTAGATAAAGTTTCAGATATTAAGGACACAATTTAATCAGTAATTGACCTCAACACACCAGTGAAACGTGTAAATCATTTTGTTTCATTGGTTACTGGGAAGATTGGTGAAAGATTGAGATTGGACTGTCAGCTGGCATTGGTTCGATGGGCTGAATGGGCAGGTTGGTCATCAGGAAAAATGGAAATACAAAATCATTTTTTGAAACAGGGCTTTTGATTAATGAAACTGAATTTGTAATGTTTAAAAACTTCAAGGACTCTGCATAAGGGAAAGAAAAGTAAACATTCAAGACTTCAAATGTTGCTTGATTCCGCTGCCACTTGGAAAAGGTGACCTTCAAAGGTTTGCAAATGAGCTTGATTAATAAATTCAGTGTAGTATTTATGACCTTATTGCTGACTGTATCCAAAGGGGAAGTTACACCCTTGGCATAATTTTAGAAATGACATTTTATAGTTTTTAAGAGTAGCCTATATGATTAACTATGTATGTACAAAATCATGAGTGGAATAGAAAGGGTGAACTCACTGAGGTACTCACTGAGGTAGGGGAATCCATAACCAGGTTTAAGATGAGGAGGGAGAAATTTAATGAACCTGAGGGGTTTTTTATACAGAGGGTAATGAATGTATGGAACAGGCTGATGGAGATGAGGAAGATACTATTGCAAGGTTTAAGAAACATTTGAATGGATACAATAGTGGATACAATAGGTTAAGGTTATGGGCCAAATGCAGGGAGGTGTAATGAGTTTAGATGGGACATGTAGGTCAGCATTAGCAAGTTAGGCCGAAGGGCTGTTTCCACATTCTGACTCTAATTAGTGTAAATAGCCTCATAAGATCTTGAATAAATTGATTTAGTTGAGGAAGTAGTTTCATATTTAATAATGTGAACTCACACTGAATCAGAATTTATTGTCATGAACATTCGTTGTTTTGTGGCAGTGTCACAGTGCAAACATTTATATAAACAACATTACAAAATAAATAAAAATAGTGCAAGAAAAGAAAAAGGCTAAGTGAGGGAGTGTCTGTGGTTCATTGTTCATTCAAGAATCTGATGGCAGAGGGGAAGAAGCTGTCCTTGGGCTGCTGAGTCCTCGTCTTCAGGCTTTTTCCCTTTTTCCTGACGGTAGCAGAATGAAGGGGACATGGCCTGGGTGGTGGGGGTCTTTGAGGATAGAGGCTGCTTTTTTAAGACACCGCCTCTTGTAGATGATCTCGATGGAGTGAAGGCTGGTGCCCGTGATGTCGCAGGCTGGAATTTTTTTTACTGCCTTGAGTGTTGACGCTTCTGTACCTGACAGTGATGCAACCAGTCAGAATGCTCTCCATGGTAAACCTGTAGACATTTTTATGAGTCTTCGGTGATATACTGAATCTCCTTAAACTCCTCACAAGGCATAGGCACTGGCGAGCCTTCTTCGTGATGACATCAACATGGAGGCTCCAGGGCAGATCCTCGGAGATGTTAACACCCAGGAATTTGAAGCTCTTGACCCTCTTCACTGGTGATCCCTTGATGAGGACTAATTCCTGTTCTCCTGATTTCCTCCGGAAGTCCACAGTCATCCCCTTGGTTTTGTTAACATTGAGTGCAAGGTTGTTGTTGTGAAACCACACGGCTGGTTGATCTATCTCCCTCCTGTACACTTCTGTGCATATGGAAGGTGGTAATCTGTGGTGGAGGACAAATATATATGAAAAAAATTTACTCTTCTGTCTGTTGGCTTTTCTCTGCATTTATTGATGATGAGAGAATCATTTTAGCTTAGTTAGGAGCTGCATTTTAAACTAGATTATATTTTAATAGATAATTATGATTTATTTGACTATGCGTTTGGATATTTAAGACCGAGAATAAAGTGTGTGGCTTGTTAAGTTACAGAGATGTGTGACCAAAAAACAAACAGATTATTGGTAACTGAATTAAGTTTAAATTATGCTACTAATCAAGGATAAATGGAAGATGCCTTGGAATGTGCGTTGGCATTTGATAACTTACATGGCTACTTGGGAGAGACCCGCTTTTGTTCAGATGGTAAAGCTCTGGTTCGCTGCTAGCAATTGTTCATTAACAGTTTCCATGGTGACAGGCGATGTACATCAGGGAGTTTAGCTTCATTCCTTTGTCATACTGACATACACATCTTGTTATCTTATTGATTATTTAACATTGCTCTCAGTTGCTTTATTTTCCTAATGAGCCTGTTGCAGTATTGTGAAAGAAGAGAGGGCAAGTGTCCACAATTTCATCTCTTTATCTATCAAATATTTTAATTTTATATTTCAAAGGATATCCTTTAAGAAAGAAGCATTACTTATTTATCAGGAAAGAGGGAGTATTATTACAAGTGACAGCACAAGCTTGAATCCTTTAATTTTTAATATTTTAATCATTGCTGGTCTTATGATGAGTTTCATTAAGGAGAGGTGGACACACACACACACAGACACACACACACACACACACACACACACACACACACACACACACACACACACGCACACACACACACACGCACGCACACACACACACACACGCACACGCACACGCACAGACACACACACACACCCATATAATGCTGCACATCAAATTTTTTTCAAAAGATTTGGTTCCTGAAAAAAATTGGGGATTATGATAGACAACTTCAAGCTGAACACAGATAATTTCAGATTTGCTATATCATGTAGGAAGTTGGAGAAACATTAAATTAATTTTTATTGAATTTAACATGTTTAATCACATAATGATGCTGTCACATTGCGTTAGTTCAACTGACCTAATAATATTTTGCTGCTCTTTTTGTTTGTATCAATATCTGATGTGTGTCATGTCAGTGACCAATAAAAGTCGGCCGGCATTGATGGATTCCAGTTGCCCTGATATCACTTTTCCGTGGCCGCAACGTCCTGGTGAAAGCTTTCACTATGTTCAACACTGACTGCACCAAGATCAGCAGGGAAGAAGCCCAAGTACGAATACAGAAAATAAATTTTCAATGACTTCATGGTTTTGTTTGCTTGAAGTAGACTTAAAATATAACAGGTAATCACAAAAGTAGGTTGTATCTTAAAAAAAAACTAAGAGGAAAATGCTAAGGTGATTTTTGCGATCAGCAGCACAAAATCCATAAATCACACCCAAAAGTATTCAGGAAAAAAAATCTTCATTGTCCATTGTAATAGAAGATTGACAGCATGGTTTTCATCCCAGTCCCTGGGAAGTCAACAAAATACACATGAACCATTTTTTCAGCCTTACTGTATGAACTCATAATGGAAGTTCAGCCTTGTGATGTCATGCCATCTCTACAGACCACTATGTAAAACCATTTGATACAATTTCTTGTATATTTTCAATGAACTAATAAGTGATGAAAATTCATTCAGACGTCTGATTCTTGTTAAGGAAACCGAGACTTGTGTAAAATTCTGGTTCCTGCTGTCTATGACAAAGTCTTGTGTGTAACATGCCTTCCCAATCCATAAATTATATTCACTGTGTTTTAATTGAGACTTTGTCTGTATTTAAACAGTCTGTGCAGACATTTGTAAGATAATTTCCCCCATGGAAGTATGGCAACATTTACCACTCTACAGAATCCTGATTCTGGAAATCTAATTTAGAAAATGGTGGGAAATCTGAGCAGGTCTGCTGACAACAATGGAAAGAAAAATAGTTGATGCTGTTGAACTTTTATGAGAAGTTCCAATGAAAGGGCATTAATCTGAAACATCCTTTTTCTTTCCGCAGATCCTGCCAGACCTACTTGGCACTTTCTTTTTTAATTTGGAAAATGTTCATGTTAACATATACAGTAAAACCTTTGGTATCCGGCTCCTATGGGGATTGGTAGATGTCGGATAAGTGAAGTGGCTGGTTGCTTGAGATTGTGTGTGGCGTGATTGGTGAACTAACTGCTCAGGAGTGCCATTTTAAACTTTCATAATTTTTTTAACCCTCTTTATTCTCTGCAAATTTTTTGCCAGTTGTTTGAGGCGCCGCTTGCTTGAATTCCAGATAATGGGGATTTTACAGTGATTTATTAATGAAGCACTGAAATGTGGAATGAATTTTCAACCAATTCTAAGCTTGTTCATTTTGTTGAGTTTTTGAGGGCGCATTGATGAAAGGCTCAATCTCACATTTGGTCATTAATTTCTGCAAAAGTAGATTTAGAAAGAAAGAGGAGATTGTATTCCTTATATTTTTATGCAAGTGAGGACATTTATTAAGAGATCACTGGCAGATAGTACAAATGATCAGTAACATCTGCGGTTTGTGGCATCAATGTCCTTTGAAGGAGGAAGATATAGTTGGTTGGGGATGGATTTCATTTTGTTTTGCTTGAAAGCTTTTATTGTGTTTGTATATTCATTTTGAGAATACTTATTTTTGAGAAGGTAGAACAATACAATTGTTGATCACTGCAATATTTTATGAGCTTTATGTTTGTTAATCTAAGTTTATGTTGATTACCGAATGTGTAACCAATTTCACTAATTATGCACCGGGAGGCAACTTCTCCACATCTGCAGTGCTTTTGCATTACATGAGGAGCATACACGTGGTAAATGGAGTACTGGAAGCCACTGCTTTCACCTGGACTACTTCACCTCCCATTTGGATTCACTTAAACCTGTCAGCAATTACGGAAGGGAACTTAACGGTGGGAAACCCATTAAAGCAAAATGACTTGAAAGTTTTTTAAAAATCCATAATTCATTCAGATCGTTAGCATTTATTTATAGCTGGGTATTTTACACATTTGTATTATATAATATTCATAAGAAGCCTATATATAATTTACAGAAGTAATTTTTATCAGAAGATATTAAAAGTACTTGAAATGAGAGCAGCTGAGATGACTTTTTTGTAAAGATGTTAGCAAAAGAGGTGACTACATCAGCCTTGCTTTTGCTGTGTTGGAATTATCAGTCAGTTGGATTTAAGATGAGTGACAAAAGCTGACAGGTTTGCACTTGGATCAAGCTTCAAGCTAGACCTGGAGCAGGATCAGAAAACCACAAATGTAGATTATAGCTTTCTGGGGAAGGAGGTGAGAAATAGACAAGTTATGCTTTGAATTATTTCTGTTATGATGTTTTAATTCCTTAAATTGTTTGAAGTGTTTGGAAGCTGAATTTATTTTAATGTAATTTTAAAGAAATTGTAAAATTATTTGTTTGGTTTTTAAGTGTTTTTAAAAAAAAATCTGATGTCAGCCCTGGGCTTTGTTGACAATCGAAGGCTTTCTTGCAGAGGAGATGGTTCTGGACCTCCCCCCACCAACCCCCCCCCCCCCCCCTGCCCCCCCTGCCCCCCCCCCCCCCAGGAGCTTGTGATTCCCTCCCTAACTATCAGTAGAAGCAAGGTCAGGCTGCTGGACTTGGATAAGGCAAATATAGGGGAAAGGCAACTGTGCTGCAGGAGGCAGATCCATGTCTGTAAAACGGGCCAAATTCGTATTGAAGGTAAAGCAATTAGGAGAAGAGTTACAGCTATAATGTGTAGTATCACAAGGCTGGGTGAATGTGTGGCAGGTAGAATGAGACACATTTAACAATGAACATTTTGATGGCAGTGTTGGCTTCAGACATAACAGCTTCTGAAGACTTACATGAATGCTTTTGATGAGGCCTGTGCCCTTTTGCTGAATTTAAAGTCACATTGAGAGAGATGTGTACAATGGAATTTTACATTTTAGAGGCTTTTCAATTTAACTGTACTGAAACATTTGCACTTTAAAAGCTTAGCAATTCTATCACATCACTCAACACATTTTCCATTATAATAGCATTTTTTAGTAAATTGATTACTGAAATCCATCAGCCTCTCACTGCATTGTTTACAAAAATTACAAAATTGTTTCTGAATCTTTTGTACAGATGGCATGCCAATGGAGTGAGTACCTGAAGGCGGACAGTGGCCATCACTTCCATCACACATCCACTGCCTATTGATGGCTCAGATCACTGATACAAAATCTAACTTTCACAATGAGCACTAGGTTTAGGGAGATCTGACTGAGCTGCTCCAAGGCTATGGAGTTCATTGAATGAACCTTTGAGGCAAATAATTAAACCTCAGTGCAGGAATTCATTATTGCCATACCTTTGCCTGATCACAACTTGACAATGCCTCCACCTACTCTACCTGATCATAGTCATGGCACCACGTGACACTGCAGATCCTTTCCCTGACCCTTCCTTTATCCTTTTGGATCTTTTGCGTCTTTGATGCTTGATATGTGTTAATTCGTCACAACAGTTGATCCCAGTCAAGTGATCCCATTGAGTAAGTGGCCTGGGAACATTTGCAATGAAGTCTGGATGATGCTTGTACTGTGTCATAAGTCATACATTACATGCTTTCCTCCATTGCTGGCAGCCATTGGAAATCGACATCCATTATTATCTCTTTCGAAAGCTCTGAGCGTATCGTGCAGAGTTGGAGAATGGGACATCAATCTGATGTCTTGCATTAGTGTCCTGCACACATTCCTCATCCTCACTTTTCATACATCATGATGCTGTTAACTAATTCAATGGCTCCTCTGTCTGACTGCAACTTTTTGTTTTACAATCACTTGAGTCCTCCATTCAGTGATCACTGGCCCTTTGGTCAGTCCACATCTTGTAGTGGCATAGTTCATTGCAAAGACAGTTCATTGCATGGGTCAGACACACTGGAGAGCAGCATGTCTTTCCTCTCTTGCATCTTCCTTTACCCCTGTGATGCTCCTTTCTGTTGCTGTACTTTGCCTGCCATGGGGAGAATTCTTTTAGTGCTGTCTCGCTTCTAAGCTAACTGTGCAGCAGCTAAGTGCTCTGCTTAGCAGTTTGAACTGCAACTGCTGAGGTCCTGGTTTGAAGCCTGAATGTGTGCCAAATCCAAAGCATTGTGAAAATCAAATCATCAACAGAGCAGAATTAATACATAAATTGCACTTAACATAATTACATTATGTACCAAAAGATCACTGTAATCCAGATTTCAGGCAATTGGCCAAAAAAATTGTGGAAAATAAATAGGTAAAAAATATAGAAATTTAAAATTGGTGCACCTCACCATTGGTTTACCATAGCAATCTCAAGCAACCAGAAAATTCACGGATCAGGCATCTATCATTCCCCATAGGTGCAGGATACCAGGGGTATCACTGTATTATACTTTGGATTTTTGTTGAAAGGTACATTGCAATAGCTCAAATACTGTAGGGAATTTTTTCTCTTAACAGGTGGTGCGTTCCAGAATTTATGAACTACTTCATCTTTAGCAGATGCTTAGGGAACCTTACTACAGTAAATTCTCATTTATCCAGAATTTATGCAACTGGAATTCTCAGCAGGAGTCAAAAATTTCTGAGGACTTTATTTTATGCTCTTTTACATTAATGAAGACAAGCAGACCATATATCTTGAAACATCTCAATGTAGAGGTAGTCAGAAGGTAGAGGTAATCTGCTGGATTCAGTGTACCCGGTGTGGCCTCCTCTACATCAGTGAAATCAATTACAGATGATGTGATTGCTTTACTGAACACCTACGCTCTGTTTGTGGGTCCAAACTTGAGCTTCCTGTAGCCAACCATTTTAACACCCCCAACCATTTATACAATTAAATGTCTGACCTTGACCTCATGCATTATCTGGGTGTGGCCAAGTGGAAATTTGAGGAACAAAATCTCATAATCCTCCTAGACAGATTCCTCTTAAACCTAACAGCATGAATATTGAGTTTGCTAATTTTAGATAACACCCCCATCCCTGATTGATTCCACTGTTGCCATCTCTACCTATTGCTGTACTCAATTTTTTCCCACTTTCTTCCTAATGCTCTCTTCCTCTACATATCTCTTCACCTGACACTGGGCTCCTTTTCTCATATTCCTTTCCCCTTTATATCAGTAATTTTACCTTTTTTAAAATCTCATCTTAATAAAAGGGTTTCAAAAACATAGATGCTATTTGATCTGTTGAGTTCTTACAGCAATTCCTTGTCTTCCATCAAATAGAAGCCTATCCAGTCCAACTTTTCCTGATAATACAACATACCAGTTTCAGGTATCAATCTCGTAAATCACCTATGAATTGTTACCAATGCTTTTGCATCCTTGGGGGAAAAAAACAAACACTGTTGGACCTGCTGAGTGTCTCCAACTTTTTGATTGTGGCAGATCCCAGCCTCTTCAATATTTTACGTATACAGTTTTTCATAAATAAGAATATGTGATCCATATAAGTGAAGAATAACCTCTCTAATGTTGCCTTCGTTCTCCAAGCAAAATGAACAGTATTCTGTTATCTTTCTCATTGCTTATTACAACTGTATACAAGCTTTTTGCAAATTGTGCACCCATGGCAGTTGGTGCAGACTTGGTGCGCTGAAGGCAAGTTTCCTTGGTGCAAGACTCTTGGACGGCATTGAGAGCTCTGCCAAAATGGGTGATTCACAACCCCGTTTGTTAGATCTTTTCCCCCATTCACTTTACCAATCTATATCCTTTTGTCCTCTTCATGTCGTGCCAAATGGAGCAGGTATTGTTTTTCCCAAATGAAATAATAAATGATTTATGAGTTATATTTAATTAACAAATTATTGATCTCATATAATGTGACTTTATTACAGTTTATATGTTATAGTCATGTTGTTGAAGTGGGATCCTGCATCTCCTGCACATAGCTGGCCTTCAGCTCCTGTTGCTTCCTCATAGGAAAAGATTATACTACACTCAAAATACATAAACTTTGTCTTCTTTTATGTTTAAAAACCACCAGTAACATCTTGGAAGAATTTGCATAGCACATTTTAGTTATGACATCAGTGTTGTACTGTTATGTGATATTATTATTGTTTACTCTTTCTCACTATCTTTTATAGCATTAGAAACAGAAATTAAATCATTATCACAACAAGTAAATATAACAAAATGAAACAGAATAACAAATGAACAACTGAATCTGTACGAAATACCTTCGACAGAAAAAATACAACCTCTAACAAGTAGGCCAAAAATTGAGTGAACTTACTTCCACTGTCTGCTTTGGACAAGGCCCCGATTGGTGTTGCAAGAATATCTCCATTCCTGGCCTTGATTCAAGGCTTGATTTCATAGATGACCTTCTCCCCAGAAATGTACCCTGGACCTTTGATTTTTTTTGGCATTCCCAGTTTTCATGCCCAAGAAAAACAATTAAATTCCATCCATACTTTTGTATTCATCTGCAGCTCTCGCTCAGCCAATTGTTCCACTCCCTGGCTCCATGTTACATTCCTTGGCAGGCTAAATTGCAGAATTATTCCTCACACACCTGTTCCATATTTCAGGTCGTGTCTCCAACAACAAACAAGATTGCCAGAAAAGCATAAAAGTGTTATTTGAAAAGGGTTTATTTATTTATTGAAAATTAGGTCAAAGTAAAATATATATTTAAACTATAGGCTATAAATTCTCATTTGGCAACTCTCTTGGTTTTGGAGCAGCCAACTACATGCTTCCAGCTACTTTTCATGCCATTAATCAGACCTATGACTATCGTTTCATTCTAAGGGTACTTCAACTTGAGGTACCATTTTAGTAGCAGTGCAACAAACTCGCAGGATATATCTGAATCTGCAAAAATCACTGAGCTCTGCATTCTAAACCTGACTTACTGAGGGGTAGTTTGACACACACTCTATTCCCAGTGTGCCATAAAATCTGCTTTTCAGTCACAAGAGCATTTTTTTTTTTTTTGCTTTGATGTTTTGCCAAACCGCTTCACTTTGTAAGCCCACAATATTTTTTTAAAACTAATTGTTAAGCATTTAAATTTTTTCTGTTGACTGCTCTTCTAACTTGGGAGAGACCTCTGCCATGTACATTCATGCATGGAGCTCTTGCCTGACCAGGATTTAAGGCACTTGTCAAGCCGGAAACATATTTTTCTTGGCTTGAAGCCAACGTTCAGCTTTTGGTCTCAAACTCATTGTTGATGAGTTTTAAAAAAGTGCCACCTTTGTCCTGAGTAATGAAAGGCAGTACAATGTCTTTCAGAACTGATGCCATTTCCCCACATTTAGCCCATATCCTGGTAAACCTCTCCTATTCACATGCCTGTCTGACCGTCTTTTAAACATTATACTTATACACGTCTTCCACTTTCTCTGGCACCTTTCTCCACCAACCTTTGTGTGAAGAACTTGCCCCTCAGAACCCCTGTAAATTGTTCCCCTCATTCCATAAATATATATGCCCTCTAGTTTTAGACTCTGCCAACCTGGGAAAAAACTGTGACCCTATCTGTGTCCCTCATGGATTGATAAACCTCTATAACCCCTATATTCCTATCTAATTAGGGTTAGGTATCATAGTAGTTATATTGGTGGACTCATAAATATAAAGTCCATGGAAACAATCAAGTATTATCATAACTATTTAAGAATTTGAATTCAGTTGATAAATTAGAAGAAAATAACTAGTTGTGGTTACAATAACTGTGGACAAAACAGCTTGTCGTTAAACCACAGCTAGTTCATTTTAAGATATGTTAGAGAAGGAAACCCACTGTCCTGACTTGGACATGCTTGCATGTGACCCCAGAGGCAGAGCAATGTTGGTGACTCTGGTGGACCACCCAGTGGCATCTAAACCAGAGAATGAGAGCCTTATTCTGCTGTTGATAAATTATCTGAGTGAAATTGGATGCACGCAGCTGTTACTGGCCTCCTTCCACTGTAGAATTCACCAAGAACTGGTCAAGTCATGTCAGTCTTTGCTTTCATTTCACCTCTGATTATTGCTTGAAAGATGTAGTGGAAAATGGTCTAAATTTTATTGAATCTGGTGAGTTGAAAGTGTTTGTAGTTTGTCAAACTGTTGAAAGCAATTGTTACCCCCTTCTCCAGAACTAATGCAAAATATTGGATAAATCAGCCTAAATATCAAAGCGCAAAGTTTTTTTACTCCAGTCAGTCAGATGCTACATGAGAAACAATCTTAAGTACTTAAATTGAAAATAAAAGTTAAAAGTCCTGATGTTTTTCCTCACCAATGTTTTCTGAATGAACTGAGTGTGAAACATTTTTTGAATATTTTATTTTTCGTTTTCTATCAATAAACAGAATATATTGTTACAGAATATATCAATATCAATATATGAATATCTCCCAGCAATCTACATACATGTGATGCATCTCCCCCTCCCATTCCCACCCCTTTCCCCCCCCCCCAATAAAAAGGGGAAGACAGAGAAAACTAGAAAAAAGAGAAAGGAAAAAAAGAGAGAGAAGCTGGATGTGGTGTTGGTGCTTCCAGTAAGTGTCCATGGAGGCTTTGGGGCCATCCCTTATATATTACTTTCATTAATCCATCTATTGGTAGATCTCTGTAAGTTTTTTTATTGGGGATGGGGAGTGGCTACGGCTGTGCTCCTGTGTACGGTAGATATGGCTGCCATATTTTAACAAAGCGAAACTTTTTTTGGAATATTTTATTTATAGAATTTACAAGTCAAATAAATGCAATGATACCAATGCATTTAACAACAATCCTTCATGTTGACTATAATTGTATAAAAAAAAACCCTCCCTCCATCCCTTGGAAAAAGAGAAGGATAGAAAAACAACAGAAAGAAGAAGGAAACAGATCAATCAAATCAAATCAAATCAAATAGCTTTTTATTGTCATTGTACAAGTTATACAATGAGATTTATGACAGCAGTACAAGGTTACCAATGCAGTGACGCAACCACAGGCAGCACCACAGAAGTTAAATAAAAAATTTAATTTACAGTGGCGTATATGTCCTTTATGTGAATGGAGTGGGGGGGGGGGGGGAGGTGTCGGCTGTATGTATAATAGATGTGGAGGACAGAGAGGGGAATTTGTGGATATGTGATCTGCCAGGCCTAAAAATTTTCTGACTTTTTTGGATCGGTGGTGGTGTGGGAGGGGGGTGGGTGGGAGTTCGGGCAAGGGGTTGGGGGGGGGAACAGAACAGTTAAAGATTAATCCCTACATGTTGTAGGTATGGCTGCCAAATATCCATAGATAGTTTGTACATATTCCTCAAATTCTAAGTGATATTCTCCAGGGGGACATGGTTTTGCATTTCCAACCTTAGATGGGAATCAGTCTTTTAGGTAACCACTACACATTTCTTGGATTCTGCCAATTTAATTTTAACAAATTGTAATTGGTGTTTTGACAGCTTCATTGTAAATGTTATGCCTTTAACATTTCCTAACAAGAATAATTCTGGAATCTGTGGAAATTGTTTCCCAGTAATTTGTTCTAGAAGATCACCAAGATCTACCCTGAAAGTTCTCACTTTGGGACATGACCAGGATGAATGTTAAAAGGATCTTACCTCATTGCTGCATCTAAAACATTGATCTGAAATTTCTGATTTAAGTTCAACTTTTGTGGCATGAGGTACAGCTGATGCAAAAAATTATATTACACCAGTTTGTATCTTACACTAATAGTATTTATCATGCAGTCCCAACACAAATCAGACCAGCATTGTTCTCCAATTATTATATTTAAGTCTGATTCCTATCTTTGTCTTGACCTGTGTAGCCCTTATTGAAGAGAAGATACATAGTTGATATAAATTTATTTGTGTCCCTCTTTCGAATGAGTGTTTCCAAGTCGCTGTATCTCGGTAAGTTCATTGTGGGACCTAATTTGTCCCTTAAAAAAGATCTTAATTGAAGATAGCAGAGGAACTTATTATTCAATAAACCATATTTATTTTTAAGCTGATCAGATATCATAAATTTTCCCTGGTCAAAACAGTCCTCAATACACCTGATCCCTCTATGAGACCAGATGTCCAGGATCCTATTATCTAATGCCAATGGTATTAATTTGTTATTAAATAGGGGAGTTTTGGTGACAACCCCACCTTAATTCCAATTTGCTTCTTTGTTTTATTCCAGGGATTAATTATATGTTTTATTAGTGGGGCATCTCTAGTTCCAGATATTAATTTTATATTCCACTTTATTTATATTCCATTTATAAATAAAGTACTCTGCTATCTTTTCACCTACCTTATGCAGATCAATTTGTACCTAGGAAGGCCTATCTCCCCCCAAGTGTGAAACTTCAGGGAAAAGGAATTTGTGACTTCAAGTCAAGTCAAATTTATTATCAACTGATTTTGCAAATACAACCCGACGAAAGAGTGTTCTTCGGTCCTCAGTGCAAAACACGCAGATACACGACCAGACATGATACACATACGGGCGAACAATAGATTTGCAGGACAAGCATTCATTCATACAAATAAATAAGTAAATATTGTTGTGTCAATATGAGAGTCTTGGGTGGTTTGTGTGGGCAGCTCCTTTGGTCGTTTAGCATTCTCATTGTATATGGGAAGAAGCTGTTCCTCAGCCTGGTGGTGCTGGACCTGATACTCCTGTGGTTCTTTCCTGATGGGAGCAGCTGAAAGATGCTGTGTGGGGTGGAAGGAGTCTTTGACGATTTTGGTACATCGTTTTATTTAATTTCAGGTAAAACAAGAATTTGGGCACTTCCTAAATTTGCTAAAAAGTGCATCTAACTATTATCTTAGAAGGGATTTATGGACAGCCAGGTTTTGAAATTTTTTGCAAATTTGAAGTACTGGTAGATACTTAGTGATTTTGATAAGAGATATGCAGGCGCTGGAAAACTGGAGAAATGCACGAAGAGCATATTGTCAGGTGACATCTATGGAAAGCAATAGAGAGTCAATGTTATGGGTCGAAAACCTTTCAAGAGGTTCATTTGCTCACGTTATTCCGGATTGAAGTGAGGAAACTCTTGGAGATGTTTGGAATTCTGCAAATATCAGCTGGTGTTAGATTAATTGCTAATTTTAGATCTAAGTTGATACATTTTCATGATTGAAAGACAACAAAAGATATGGAGAAAAGGCCGATACATAGAGATAGGTAAATTACTGAATAGGTTACTGGGCAGAATGGTCTATTCCTTTTCTTTTAGTGTTCCTAAAAGCTGGATTATTGGTTGGTGTCTCCAAAATTTGGGAGAATACCAAAATTTCTGATTGAACTGCGGTAATTGTGCACCATGGCAGTTTTTTAAAAATATAAGAGCCACAAGAAATTGAAGCAACAGGAGGGTGTTCCAGCACTCAAAAGGGTCATAATTAATTCTGGGGCCTGTGCATTTTATCTGAATCTCAGCCTTGAGCATTCTGAGCATCCACAGTCCTTTGAAGGTGGAAAATTTGAAAGTTACAATCCACTGTGAGAGAAATTCCTTCCGCCTTCAATCCTAAATGGTCAACTTCTGCCTTAGAGCGGAAAAAGAACTACAGATGTGGAAATTTGAAATGTAAACCAAAAAAAACGTAAGAAGCAGCATGACTGTCAGTGATTCAGGTCAAAGTCCATTTATCAGGAGAAATGGGAAAATAAAGTGGGGTGAAGAGAACAGTGGGAATGAAACACAAAAAGCTGCAGACAGATTTGTGATCGTAGTGGAAACACACAGAAATGCGGGAGGAACTCAGCTGGACTCGCACCGTCCATAGGAGGTAAAGACAATATTATCGATGTTTCAGGCCTGAGCCCTTCTTCAAGCAATAACCAAAGGACAAGAAAATAAAAACTGAAAACTGGCAGGGGGAGGAGTCCAGACCACAAAAATTGTTAATTGGGTATGATAAGAGGAGAGGAGAGAATTGATTTTTGGCTCTGTGGACGACCAAAGTAACTGCTCACACAAACCATCTGAGACTCACATATGCACAAAAGAATATTTATTTATTTGTATGGAAGAAATACTATTGTTTGTCTGTATGTGCGTTATGTCTGGTCTTGTGTCTGCATGTTTTGCACTGAGGACTGGGGAACACTGTCTCATTGGCTCAGATAACAATAAACTTGACTTGAAAAGAGACAAAGGGAAAAGTGAAGAGAGAGAGAGAGAGAGAGAAATAGCATGACTGACTGTTACTGAGAACCAGCCTGGAAAACTGAAGAGATTTTCAAGTATTTTGTTAGACAAGAAGAAACATTGGATTAAATTGAAACTGAAATACAGTATGTTGTCAAAAAAAAGACTGGTTATCTAATATTATTGAATTCAGTATAAAGTCCTGAGAACTGCAACAAATCTGGTCTGGGTGGAGATGAGCAGCTATACCTTGAACTCCTGCCCAGTGCGACAGTCACCCCTCTGCTCAATGTCGCCACCAATCCCCCTGATCAGCGCCACCACCACCCTCACCCCCACCCCCACCCAGTACCGCCACCACCACCCCCCCCCCACTCAGCACTGCCACCCCACCCACTCAGTGCCACCACCACTCCCTACACCCGCTCAGTACTGCAAAGAACACACACCTGTTTCTCCTATGCTTGATACCCTCATATACTCGGTCCATAGGGGGTTGGGGGGGGGTGGTGGATGACACCGCACTGGGAGACACTAACTCTAGTGATGCCATTGATGGAAGAATCAGGACCTCAAGGATTGATTGGACACTGAGTTGGAGGAGACAGGGTGATGATGCACTTGGCTGGGTGAGAAGATCAGGGATCCTCAAGGGAGAACAGACACTTGAGCTCTTCAAGTTGTAATGAAGCAGGTCGACTGCTTCTTGTGTTTGTGACCTGTCGCATCTGTGAATCATATATACATAAAAACCTCATCTGTAAGGATTTCTTTGGGTACCATTGTGTAGGCTGAGTGTCCTATGTAATGGATTACCTGAGGGATGAGGGAGCAGGAAAGAAAGTAGCAATAATTGGTGAAATTATATTGAGTAGCTGCAGGATAGAATTACCTGATCAGCTCTCCCCCTCACTGGATTTGCCCACTTTATCATTCACATTTTTTTCCTGAAATTAATTCCTTTGAATGCTTGCAGGATTAGGCACAGAGCACTGAAGGCTCTTAGTTCTGCTATAACCTTTGAGTGTAATAATCCATTCCTGACTCCCATGTCATTTTTGTTCTCTGATGGTGAATGCACTTCATTGTGTACATTGTGCTTCTCACGAACAAATCAGAACAGAATAAATGTTCCTACTTTGCATGGTCATATTGTGCCAGGAGCAGACAGAGCTATAATTATATTGTGAATTAAGACAAGATTAAGTGGCTCATGCAAAGACGCAGAATTTGTTTGGCAACTGTAATGTGCTTGAAGTGTAACATTGTACAAATACTTTAAATCTGGAACTAGTAAATGCCTTGCTGTTAAATGACATCCTGATGTTTTATGACTTCAACACTTTCGTGTCTTCATGAAAAAGAGAGTAAATTAATTGGCTGATGAAAGATTTCATCATGTGAATACCTCAAAGGTGGGGGGGGGGGGGGCAGAGGCTCTCGTTGATGTTCCATTGTGAGCTTGTCTATTTTATTTTGGTTGAGGATTAATTAGGTTTCCTATCAGCTCCCAGCACTGTCTCAACCCTCCTTTGGGAGACGCCCACTGAGTGATATATGTTTTGAGCAACATGGCAATGTACCCGGTTCAGCTACAAAGAGAGGGGTTCCGCAATTTAAATTTAAAAATGGGGAAATTGCCAAAACAAAAATCTCTGTTTCAAATAATAGTTATGGGAGGTGCGAGAAGCAATGCAGAGCAATGTAAATTGGACATGCAGAAGGCTTTTTATCTTAACCATTGTCTAACTCCTGCTGACAACATGGTTTTTGATGTGGGCCTGGATTATTTTTTTCAGAAAATCATTTGGAGCCTATTATAATGAGCAGTGTTCAACATGACTATGCTATTTTGTTTCTGAAGTCTGCAATTCTGTTTAAAAAAAACTTTGTTAACATTCCAAATTTCTGCAAGGCCAGCAGTGTGAGAAGATGAACACAGACATTCTCCCCCTCTGGTCTAAAGCTGCAGCCGGTGCTTTGTCTATTGGCCAATTGTAAAGCTGTAGTTTTCTTTTAGAAAAGAAGACCATTTGAAATTTTTGTTAGCACAGCGTTCCCCTCCACTCCTGGAGATGCCCGATAGCAATGAACACTGGCTGTTGGCAAGTATGTAGCAAGAAGCATCGCAGAATGATGAGTAGATATGAGAGTTTTTACTCAGGAATGTTAGCAGAACATCCCTTGTCGGTCGGTTCAGTGTCTTTACTATGTCATAGTGTGGTTATTACTAAATATTATAACTGAATAAAATACTTTTCTTTGATTTAATATTTTAAAATATTACAGTAGCTTTAACTTGATACATTCTTCTATCCTAGAAGTTCTTCTTTCTTTGGCTTGGCTTCGCGGACGAAGATTTATGGAGGGGGTAAAAGTCCACGTCAGCTGCAGGCTCGTTTGTGGCTGACAAGTCCGATGCGGGACAGGCAGACACGGTTGCAGCGGCTGCAGGGGAAAATTGGTTGGTTGGGGTTGGGTGTTGGGTTTTTCCTCCTTTGCCTTTTGTCAGTGAGGTGGGCTCTGCGGTCTTCTTCAAAGGAGGTTGCTGCCCGCCAAACTGTGAGGCGCCAAGATGCACGGTTTGAGGCGAGATCAGCCCACTGGCGGTGGTCAATGGGGCAGGCACCAAGAGATTTCTTTAGGCAGTCCTTGTACCTTTTCTTTGGTGCACCTCTGTCACGGTGGCCAGTGGAGAGCTCGCCATATAACACGATCTTGGGAAGGCGATGGTCCTCCATTCTGGAGACGTGACCCATCCAGCGCAGCTGGATCTTCAGCAGCGTGGACTCGATGCTGTCAACCTCTGCCATCTCGAGTACTAGAATACTAGAAGTTACTCCCAGTAATATTAGCAATGGTGCTTTATCTGGTGTTTTAATATCAACTTAGTCATTTTTTGTGTTATTTTGTATCTTTGATTACTCTTTGGTTTGATTGAACTATTTTTGATTTGTTGAGAGTTCACCAGATGTTTTCGTGTCGCATTTACCAAACATTAGCAGTTGTGAGCCCACAACCGTTGTAAGTGTTTTATGAGCATTGACATTGGTTATCTGTATTGTTTCACAGTTATATGGTTATTAATATTGGATGACACTACTATGCTATTTTCAACAGTACATTTTATGTGAATGTAATATTCTCAGCTATCAAATGAAGCCAGAAAGTAAAAGAAAGTTTAGTATGTTTGCTGTAAAAGAGTTTAAGTGATATATTGCATTAGTAATAGTTTAATATTCTGCCCAACTGTTAAAGCTGATGGAAAGTAAAAGGAAATCATTTTTAACAAACACTCTCTGAGCACTCAACTGTGTAGGTATAAGTGGAAACTTGGGATGGAGATTTAGACACACACTGTGCCTAATGCACTGCTTTGAACTAAATATCAAACACAGACATTCTCCTACTGTTCAAGTAAGCACATTTCTGGATATTCAAATGATCTATGTGCATGATGGGGATGCTGGTGGAGTTATTTTCAGAGCAAGTGCATCCTGAGGGCATAGAAAATGGATAACTTTCTAATTCATGCTCGTTAGGTGAGCCTTTTTTTACAGAGAGTGCATGTTGGAAGTTGCCCACGTGGCCAGGAAACGGTGAGCCATGAAATCTCAGTGGCTTTCTGGTGGGTGATTTCTGTCAATGGGAGGTCAGAAGAAAGCCTAGAAATTTGGGTTCAACCTTTCAGTTGCATGTGGAGCTTGCTTCCGTTTGGGTGACTGGCAAAATATCACAACATGATCATGAGAGTAATTTTTACCTTGATCTACATGGTAGAACTAACCTCCACCATTTCAATGGCAGACACTGGGTGTGTCATTGTTACAAGGAATCATGGGAAGTCAAGCAGATAGTTATTGGAATTCTCTCCATTGCCAGCCTTGGGTTCGGTGTATAAAAAGGGATAATAGGGTCCTCAGTGTGTCTGCCACACATGCCGTTTCCTGACACCATTCACGTACAATCAGTAGGCCCTTTCAAACTGCTGTGTGACATGGGGTTAACCGGGCAATTTTCCTGGTTTTTTTTAAAAATTTTTTATTTTTTATTTGCAATTTTCCTGGTTAACGCCCCAGTTGCACAGCAGTTACAAAGGCTCTTATCCCGTCAACCTCATTGGAATCCAATCAGGTCCCTGACCTACCTCAGAGATAGTCAGTGAACCCAGTTAAACTCACCTAGGTCGTGTCCACAGGCAATTTGAAAAAGAAAATAGCTGACCTGCTTATTCTGGTGATGCCAGCGCTTGCGTGCGTGCATGCGTCTTGGGGCAGCCAGCATCCGAACATCTGGAAGTACTTTCGGTGAGTATGTGACATGTCATTGCGGGGGCGGGATCCCCCTTAAATCTCCGGGTTGGCGATTTAATGGGTCCATTCCCCTGCAATTTAAAAGGTGCTTCCAGCACCTTCTCCCCAGTAATTGCACCCAGGCCACAGGAGGGCTACCCAGGTGGTGCAGTTTAAAAGAGGCTGGCGACTATGTAAAACTGCAGTATTCCTACAGGATGCAAAGCTGTGCAGAACCATCTAATTTTTCTCCAGAATGCATCGAAAATGATCTCTCAACATATAATCATTGATTATCCACAATACATATGTGAGAATAATGTAAGTGTAACTTTGTTTTCTTTTTCTCTTTTTTTCCTTTGAAGCTTGCTGCTTTGGAGAGACAGATCTTTGATTTCCTGGGCTATCAATGGGCTCCCATCCTAGCAAATTTCTTGCACATCATTATTGTTATTCTTGGCCTTTTTGGTACAATTCAGTACAGACCACGGTACATTGTGGTGGTAAGTACGAACTCTTCATTTTTCCCATCATGTAACCCTGACCAGCCAATGTCATCGTGGCTAATGAAATGTTTGATAAAGATAGGGTGTTCTCTGGTATTTTAAATATTCCTCATGGTCTACATTCTGCTTTTCAATAGTTGCACCCTAGAAATGCACACAGAAAATAGGGAGTTTTAATAGCTTCATAGATGTCATGAAAGGTTTTAAAGCAATTTTTATTCTGCTCAATCTCAGCTTCCCTCTGAAATAGTGCACACAATACTCATCTCTTTCAATCGAAAGCTTGGGGTCAGCAATAATACTTGCTGTGTCAATGTCTCCAACGTTCCATGAATAAACTGAAGAAAACTGCTAGATAACTCAGCTGCCACAACAACAAAGTCACACAAGAACATTCCCAGATCCCAGCTTTCTTCCTAGATTCCCAGAAGTGCTGCAGTATTTCAAGTCCTAAAGCCAGAACCTTAATGCAGCTCCCTCTCTCATTAATCAGGTAACAAAAATGACATTTGTGGTGATGAGGGCTCTGCGTCTGGTACTTGTGACTCTGCTTTTGCAATCCCAGATCGAAACATCACCATCCCAAAACTTATGATAACATTTCCAGTTTTGTGGATACCACTTTATGAAGATCAAAGAACTATTCTCTTTTTCCTTGAGGCCACAGATGAGATTACATGTACTTCCAATCATTCTGAAACCCCATGATTGTTTTATCTATTTTATCCACTTCTGATCAAGATTTCCTGCCTCTTTTTTCTAATTGGATACCAAAGGCTTTGTTCTTAATGCTTTCAATCAATAAGATCCCTTGGATGGTAATCTGCTGTCCTAGAATACAGTTTTAATCCTCCAAGTTTCATCCATTGTGCCTTATGTTGTACATAAATACTGTGCTACCATGTCTCATGAGCCAATGCAGTGGTCTTCCCCACTTTCCATCCCAAATTCCACACACGATTCCCTTGTCCAAACTTGTGCTCCACTCTCCAGCTCTTCACGTCACCAATACCCTCTGTCCTTTTACATCTTGGCAGCTAAATATCCCAGGTCTATTCTACCTGCTCTCAATGTGGAGGGCTGACCAGCAGATGAGAGGGGAGAAAAAAATGGACCACATTTTTTTTTTTACACAATTTAATGAGAACAGAAGAGCAAGATTGATAGTTAGATAGGAAAGTTTTTCTATTGAAAAAGAAGTCACCTCCAAGCTTGAAAAGATGAACAGATCAGTGTTGGTGTTTAGTTCTTCATTATTACCAAAGGTTTGAGAGAATTGACATCTGGCTCTTAGATATTACTGCTTTTAGGGGTAATCATTCACTATACAGTAGAGACTACAGTGCTTCAGAAATGATGAGAAATCATTCAGGGGTTTAAACTGGACACTTTCTAGAACTTTTTATGGGAGATTTAAGAGTGGGAGTCTGAAAGATTTGCTGATGGAGTGACAGAGGAGCACAAAAGGAATTCTTGTGGAGTGGACCTGATGTTACATTTCTCATTTTTTCTAAAACTTAATTGGAAAAATCTCTATCACTCATAGAATTAAAATTCAAGATTCCTTTATTGTCATGTAATAACACAGGTGTAAAATTAAACAAAATTTGCTTTAGTCTGCCATAAGGCAGAGAAAGAGAAGCAAAGGAGAGATCCCCAGAGTCACCAAAGGTTTTGCCTCCAGTGCTCCCACAGCCTCTGCAGCCACACACGCGATCATCAAAGACCCAAACCATCAACAACCTAAACTCCAGATCCAAAACTCTGACATGATCAGGAAGCCTTCAGAGCTCTTGGCACCCTCTTGAATCCTGGTGAATACCTGGTATCCCTTCAGTTAGTCACGAGCCAGTCTGCAGTCTGGTATGAGTCTTTTGCTCACAGTTGCCAACAGCCCACAGCCTGCATGGGTACCTTGTCTCAACAGCCCCACTGCCTGTGTGTTCTTCAGCCATAGAGACCCTCACTGGTCTGCTGCCATGCTCACCATCCTGTGGTTCATCTCCTCTGCTTCTCCATCCCAAATGGGTGTTGCTCTCTCCATGTTCCGGTACCCTGCGCCAGTCCTCTGCTTCCCCGGAGTCATCATGGGATCACAGAATGGCCACACATTTTGCCTCTGTAGAGTTATTTGAAGTAGTTCACCAATTAGTCCCAGTTCCCTGCTCTTTATCATTGCTGTGCAATTTACCCTTTTCCAGTTCTGCATCCTGCTTCTGAGTGGGTTTCCAGTATCTTTAGAGTTAATAGGTTCCAGAGATGAAATTTACTTTATTTTTAGTGAAACTCACTGTGTTCAGCTTCCCCTTCTAGATTGCTCATGTGAATTTCCTTTCTGCTCAGTTACCCCCTTCATGGTTTTAAATATATTAATTAGAAAGCTCACTAATCTTATTTCTTGGAAATAATGATGTTACACCTTGTTACACATTTTGGTCAATTGCTGAAATTAATCTTGATAAATTACCATCCAATGTTTGTCCCTAAAATTAGAGTGGAATTCCCAAAGATCTTCATGTCTGATATGATCATGAATGCACATACCTAGAACAATTCTTACCCTCTGGGAGCACATAGGAAATTGTGGATGTTCAAATGTCATACTCGACCAGCTGAAATAATCTTTGAGTGCACTTCATCCCATTTATTTTTGTCTTGAGATGTTGTTTGCAAGGAGAGGATGTGCTTTATTCTGAAATGTATTATAATCAAATAGAATTTCCAGGTTCTCCCTATATAGCCAAAGATGTGAAATTTTCTGGAAACCCTGGCAAATCTCTTCAGAGGTGTGGTGGAAAGTGTGCTGACTGGCTGCATCACGGTTTGGTGTGGGGATACCAGTACCCGAGTGTAAAGCCCTAAAAAAGGAAGTGGACACAGTCCAGTTCATCACAGGCAAAACCCTCCCCACTATTGAGTATATCTGCATGGAACGCAGCTGTTGGAGAGGAGCAGCAATCATTAAAGACCCTCACCACCCAGCACACGCTCTGTTCTCGCTGCTGCCACAAGACTCGCACCACCAGGTTCAGGAACAGCTATCACCCCACCACCATCAGACTCCTCAATGACAAACTCCATCGCAGACTCTTACTTTGGCACTTTATTGATTTTCTTTTGTTCTCTCTGTTTTACAGTCAGTTTGTTTACTTTCATTATCTGTTGACAGTTCTTTTATTTGTTACATGTTTACACAGTGTACAGTTTAAATTTACACTACCAATTAGTGGAAAATCTGCAGGAAAAAAGGAATCTCATGGTTGTATGAGCTGTCATGTATGTTCTCTGACAATAAGTCTGAAAACTTGAAATATGAGTTAAGCTGTGTACTATTATCTTTGTGGTGGCACAGTGCCACAAGGACGAATTATTAACAAGGGATCTCAAAGGCAGAAATGAAAATTGTGATTGTTTAAAACTGAGGGGGAGGCAGAAGTCTGAAATGTACACCTACATGGGATTTATTTGGAACTTTGTTCTGGAATAGTGAAGAAAACAATTGGAAGAGAATATCCAATGCTTCTGGCACTCTTGTCATATGATCAGATGTGGAAGAGAGTACTTGTTTCTGTCATTCATTGGTTTGCTGGAATTGTGTGCTGAGGCCCTTTCTGACCGTTTCTACACACGGTTGTTACTGATCCGTTGAGTTCCTTCAGCATGTCTTGCCCAAAATTCCAACATCAGCAGTGTTTCTGTTTCTCTTTGCTGGAACCATGCTGTAGCATCAGAAGTCGTTGAGATGACCTCCATGGTTAAGTCAAGTAACTTCCTGACACTACTAACCAGAGTCTCTTATCTATGGATAGTCAAGTGAGAAATCGAAATGAAATGAATATATTCTAGTACTAGCAAGAACCAACTCTTCATGATAGGGAAAGCAGATGATGAGAAATTGGGAGTTTGTTCTGAATTCTTTCAGAATATTATGGTTCTATTTAGTTAAAAAAAAATTTAAAACATTTTAAGATTTAAATTTAGCGATATAGTATGGACCATGGCCCCATGCTGTCTAAATATAGTTAGGAACCCCATATATTTTTGCAGGGTATGAGGAATCTGGAGCACCCAGAGGGAAACTCACACGGGGAGAACATAAAAACTCCTGATAGGCAGTTCCAGATTGAAACCCGGGTCACTGTTGCTGCAAGAGTGTTGCACTAACCTCAATGCTAACTGTGTTCCCCAGTCTGAAACCTTACTAAAGACTGAATTGGGATGATTGATTATGGTTGACTGAATCAAAAGTCTGGAACATGACAGCACTGATTCTCTTCATGGAGAGCTCTCTTTGTCCCACCCTGACTATACACTCTTCTCCCACTTTTGTCAGGAAGAAGAAACATGAGTTTGAAAACACAAAGGACAGTTTCTTTCCTGCTGTTATCAGACTCTTGAATGGACCTCTCAATGGTAAAATATGATTCTCCTGCACTGTTTAACTGCACTTTACTCTATATCCTGCACTTTGCCCTTTTAACATTATACCTTGCAATTTTTAACAGATTGCAATTTTATTCCCCACATCTTTATTTTATTATACACTACTTGCTATACTTAAGTATGGGTTGACTTGATAGCAAACCTTTCCCTCTATCTTGGCACACAAAACAACTTAATTCAATTACACTATCATATTTTACATGATGACTTTCTTATTGATAAGGAGCTTAACTTCTTCAAAATGGATTGTTTTACTTTTATAATCCTAGTTTGTGCATTTTAAAATAGGAGGCTAAGGATTTAACTCCCTTACCTGAAACATGAGCATGTCATCTAGAAAAAAAGATATTTAGCGCAAAACTGGTGGAATTAGTTTCAAAACATGAAAAAAAAATTCATGCAGCTTTTTGATACCATGATCCAAACCGATCAAAGTGCATAACATAAGGGGCAGAAAGAGAACATGATCACATTTATATGGTAAGCAGTGACATATCTGTCATCTCGAAACTAGACTAGCAGCACAGTATAAATCATCGGATGATTATGTGAATATTTTGCATTCAAATCTATTTCTGGCTGGCTCAATCATTTTTGATTGATGAAGGTATAAAGATGTAGATAATGATCTAATAATGATTGAAAGTAATGTTTTCCATAATACTTTTACACTCTTTTTCAATTGAATTTTCAATAATATTGTTCCAGCATCCCAATGTCATTATTGACCCTAATTCAATTTAATATTGCAGCATTAACATTGCAATTACCATGTGTGAAAAAGTTGAGCGTCTAAGTGTAACTGAAAAATTATCACATTATTCCACAGTCGCAGCTGCTATTAAAGAATCAGAATTTATTGTCATGAACAAGTCGTGAAATTCGTTGTTTGCAGCAGCTTCATCGTGAAAACATTCATATTATAACCATCTTACCACATTATTAAAAACATTTAAATAATACTGCACGAAAATTAAGACAGTGTCCTTGGTTTATTGATTATTCAGGAATCTGATGGCAGTTGGGATAAAGCTGTCTTTGTGCCACTGACTGCTCGTCTTTAGACTCCTGTACCCTTTTCCTGATGGTAGCAGAGTGAAGAGTGCATGGGCTGGGTTGTGGGGGTCTTTGAAGATATAGAGGCTGCTTTTTTAAGACACCACTTCATGTAGATATTCTCGATGGAGTGGTCTGGTGCCTGTCATGTCGCAGGCTGAGTTAACAAGCTTCTGGAGTTTATTCTTTACCTGAGAGTTGGCAACTTCATACTAGGCAGTGATGCAGCCAGCCAGAACGCTCTCCATGTTACATCTGTAGAAATTTACGAGAGTCTTTGGTGATATATTGAATCTCCTCATAAAGTATCGTCGCTGGTGAGCCTGCTTTGTGATTGTATCAGTGCAGGGGATCCAGAACAGATCCTCGGAGATGTTGACACCCAGGAATTTGAAGTTTTTGACCCTCTCCTCTACTGAGCCCTCGATGAGGTCTGGGTCATGTTCCCCTGACTTCCTCCTAATGTCTACAATCATCTCCTTGGATTTCTTGATGTTGAGCGCAAGGTTGTTTTCTTTACACAATTCAATGAGCTGATCTATCTCCCTCCTGTACGTTTCCTCGTTGCCGATTGTGATTCTGCCGACAACTGTGGTGTCATCTGAAAACTTGTAGATGGCATTTGAATTGTGTCTGGCCACACAGTCATGGATGTATAATGAATAGAGCAGTGGGCTAAGCATGCATCCTTGGAGTGTGCCTGTGTTGATAATCAGTAAGGAGGAGATATTGTTTCCAATTCGTACTGACAGTGGTCTTCCGATGAGAAAGTCAAGGATCCAGTTGCAGGGAAGGGGAAGGGTACAAAGGCCTAAAGTTTATAGCTTCTTGACCAGCACTGATGGAATAATGGCATGGCATTGAAGGCTGAGCTTTAGTCGATGAAGAACAGCCATATTTATGAATTGCTGTTTTCGAGGTGATCCAGAACTGAGTGGATAGCTGTGATAATGCATCAGCTATGGAGCAATTGTGATGAAAGACGAATTGCAGTGGGTCCAGAACTTAGGTATGGGTTAATTCTGGCCATGACCAGCCTCTCAAAGCATTTAATCACAGTAGAAGTTAGTGCTACTGGGCATTAAACGTTGAGGTAGCTCAAACTACACATCTTGGGCTCCAGGATGATTGATGCCCTTTTGAAGCAGGTGGGAACCTCTGACTGCTGCAGTGAGAGGTTGAAAATGTCCATGAACCCTCAAGTTAATTAGTTGGTGCAGATTTTCAGTACCCTGCCAGGTACGCCATCAGGGCCTGACACCCTCTTGAATGGTGTTCTGACAGAGACAGATATCACAGAGTCCTCAGCCTTTTCAGGGATTGCACAGTTTATTGATCTTTCTCATATGGATGTGTGAACATAATCTTAAATGTCTTGCTTCTATTTCTCTAGTACGCTGTCTGGACAGCTCTGTGGGTCACATGGAATATATTCATCATCTGTTTCTATTTGGAAGTAGGTGGTCTATCAAAGGTAGGTTTTTTTTACTATGTCAAGGCAGATATTACTTGACTCTACTACTGATCCTTTAACATTGTTCTGCACTTTCTGTCATAAAACAAATCAATCAATTTACAGTAAAATCCCCGGTATCCAGAATTCAAGCAACCAGCAACCCTACCAACCAGCAAAAAAATCGAGGAAATAAATAAAAGAGTAAAAATTAAAAAAATAAGGATAAATAAAATTTTAAAATTGTTAATGTTCTCCAAAGCAATACACAACCCCTAGGTGATGATGGAGGCATTCAGCCAGCAGAGCACCAAGATCGTGCCCCACCTGCAGCAGCTGTTTGAATTAAGTTTGAATAAAGTTGTGTTTGAAGAAAATGCCAGCGACCAGGATGAAGAGCTGGCCGATGCTGCTCTCCGCTGGGGTAACTCTCCCAAAGTGTCTCCCTATCCCTGTCCAGTCAGAGTCCTTTTCTTTATTAGACAGTAAACTTGGGGAAGGGTAGGTTAATTATGATGGTGACATGTTTAGCATAGCAGTTAGTGCCAATGACTGGGTTCAAATTTAAATTAAAATGTTGTAAATTACAGGAATTATCTGATTAAAGTGAACTTTACAAAATTAAACACTACAATACTGATTTTTTTTTCCAAAATACTTGAATTTTGCACGGTCTTTTGTCGTTTAAATGGTGTATTTTTAATGCAGGTGTTAGGCATTATAAGAGTGTGCCTTGGTCAACTGGAAAATTTGCATTCCCAGCAACCGCGATCCCCGTAAGTGCTGGATACCGGGGATTTTACTGTATTTAGTTCATGGTGAATGTGAGCTAATAGCAGGCAGAGGTTTGGGTTACCATGTCGTTCTTGCACCTTTGCATTTGGATTTGAATCCAACAGGATTAGGATAACTTCAGGCACTTTTTAAAATAGATTTTGAACCACTGCTTCGACTTCAAAGATTTGGAGATCAATCACCATTGTAGTTCTGGCATATTGGGGGCAGGAAGGTTGATCTCGGAGCTGGAATTAAAATGCACATTCCCTGATCACAGCATCCCATGGGGGGTGTTGTGCTTGAGGAGGATGCAGGTTGGTGTCATTATGGACCTCACTCTATAATGACCTAAAACAAGGTTGGTAAATGTATTTTTAAAATCCATGATGGGATTACAATAAAGGGCAGTTTGCTCTCTCTGATCTAATGATTTTTGGTATTGATTCTTGTGTATAATGTTTGAATTTTACATCTACTTTTTACATTAAAAGACCATAATTTTAAAGCAATTTAAAAACTAATTATATTTGTATTAAAATGATATTTGTTATAGATAGAGAATTTAGGTTAAAAAGGCTTAAGTTAAAATGTGATGATTAATCATAAAAGGGAAAGCCAGAATAGACAGGGAGCTTACCATAAAAGTTCAGCTGGACAATGTTATAACAAACAGAGATCTTTCATGGTCACAAAGAGACATGTAGGAGCCAAAGATTGATAAAAGAGTGAAAAACAGAATTTAGTGTGTGCAGAGTTCGTAGTGTACGTGACTAACATGATCATTACAAATGCAAGTGGACTTAGAATGATTTTGCACAAACTAACCAATTAAAACAGTGTTAAAGAGGAGGGGAAGGACAAGCAAAAAAGGTATAAAAATCAATGCACTGTATGTATCGGGGCTTGACTTGGCGAGAAGCCAGTTGAGTCCAACTCTGCAGACTTGTAAATAAAGCTTGTCGTGTCACCGACTTTAAAGAGACTCATGTGTGAGAATTTGTACTTCTGACAATATTGTTACAATGTTCTAATGAAGAACCATTCATTAAAGGGCTGAGCTTTGTGCTTTAATTGGTGTTGGGTTTAACTGCCTGCAGAACATCCCTCATGGGTTTATGACTGTCATCTTTGTTTTAATAAGCTGACACAAAGTGTGATTGGCACCCTTAGAAATTTGATGTAAATTGTTGGTCAGGGAGTGGTTGAAGGTGGGGAGTGACATTCAGGTTGTACCTGTAGGTGAAAGTATTGGTGTGTTCCTTTGGTCCTGAAACGTAATTTCAAATCTAATTCAGAAACAAGTGATGACTGTTTCTATCAGCTGACAATTCTGATGCTAAGGTCCTAAAATACAAAATGAGATTGGTCATGGGGGCCCTCCATTGATAATGATTGAAATTTCACACAGTCAGAGATATGCAATAAATGTGGCTGTAGGGCAGTTCTGTGTTGGGCCAGAGCTACATTATTGGCACAGATTTCACCTGAAAGTAATTGATGTTCAGTTTCTCAGTTACAAATTATAATGAAAGAAATTTTGTACCTGTAGAGCTCGTCGAAAGAACCAAAGACTTGTTGATCCAAACCAAGGCTTTTATTAGCAAAAGACAGGAGCTCTTCACAGGTGGCCGACCAGTTCGGAATGATCCGACCTGGCTAGGGACACAACCCTTTAAGGCCCAGACAGTAGGCGTGGCTAAGCTCTCAGCCAATCGCTGTAAGCACAGTCTAGATACTGTAACTATATCCATTGGTGATAGGTCTGCACTATCACAGTACCATTTGAAAATAATACTTACTCTTCCACTTACATTGTACGTACTTCACTGTTGTTTGTCAGAAAGAAAGAATTGAATATCACTTGTATGACATTTGAACATGTCTGCAAGTTGTCTTAACCATAGCTCCACATTGACAGAGCAGTCAAAAGGTGACAGAAGAGGATTGGCAATCTCCACCCCTACCCGTGTTCTATATTCATATTCTTCAAAATGAATTTGACCTCAGGCAAATGCCACTTTGTTCCCATAGGGAAACTGTAATATACAACTTTCACTGGTGCACTCTTCCATTCATGTAGTCTGCCAACAGATAGCCATGTTTTTCTGCCATTTCCAGCATAACTAAGGTACGATATTTATTGTTGTCTGGGTAATTTGTTGTCAATGTTATATTGCACTGGAGCCATAGATAGTCATCGAGAGCTTAAACCCAACCTTATGGGTGTTAATTAAATTGCAACATTATGAAGTGGTGTTTGTAGCACACGACTATATTCACAGTAGAAAATTCAGAATAACTCACACAGTTTTCTGCCTAATAGAAAGGAAAATCATGAGAGAGGTTGGAGGTGATGAGTGTGCATTGTGGATGGTCAGGGACAGGTGAGGGGACAGGCTGTGGTTTCCACTCACAGTGGCTGATGCTCCAGGCTGGGAGCAGATACTGGTGAAATGGCCATTTATTGACCACAGTGTATGCACTGTCCAGTTTAATGTATATAAGATTAATGGGAATTAAGAGTTTACGATGTGAATTGCAAAGTTTGTTTGAAATTTAGGTTCTTCTCAACTTTATTGTGCTCAACTATTGAGGGCCACAGCAAGGCATAGTGGTGAACGGTGATAGACAATTCACACTTAGTTGCCACACATTAAATGTTCAAATGTACATATGTCATGTCGGACTCTGGCTTTACCCTACCCTCAATTTAGTTTATGTGTCGTCTGAGTCCAGCGTGCTCGTTGAATGAAGTGATAGGAGAAGGTATTCGGTTCAACAATCAGTTTATTACACAGCACAAGAATAAAATTTAACAGAGCTCTGGGTCAGTCATTAGTTCATAGGTCACCTGCACTGAGCTATTCCCCAAGACTGACCTCTACTGTCCAGTCTCTACAGTTTATATAGATCCAAATTACCATACAGAACAAAAGTTGGCTTCCTTTGCTAGATTTTTTACATAAAGTATATCACCAGCAATTTCCTATTCTACAGTTTATCTCGGGTGTAGATCTCTTATCTTAAATCCTCAAGATCAGACCATTCTATTGTTTTGAATAGAAATCAATTCCTACCCCAGATATTTCCAATCATCGTTCTGATCCTGTCTGGCCAATTTCTTCTGTTCTCCTTAACACCTCCTCATGCCTTAATCTTCTTCCTAGACTGGCTTTCCATTCCCTTTGTTTCTTATAGGATACTCTTTGTTCTGGTCTGGCCTGTGTCTCCTGTGCTACTGAACACCTCCTTCAGTTTGAGCATTCCTCCTAAATCGTTTTATCCATTTCCTCTCCCTTGTTTATTGGGAGCAGACAATTCTACCCCTCCTGGACTCAGCCAACTTTGCTCCATGCTGTGATTGCCACTTAATTACCTTACTCTTTTCCCTTAGCCATGAAGTAAATATAAAATTGTTACATAGTCATATATTCCGTGATATTTTAGCCCCTAGATTCCAACAGTCAACACACCCCATCTGACAACCAGTGTTTGGATCGGGGATGCATCCAGGTGGTCTTAAGGCTGTCCCTCTGTTGAAAAAGGGTGTTTGTAATGACAAGCCGCTGTTCTGCGCAGAGCTCCAACAGGAGGCGCCCATTGTCGTTGCACTTGCCGACACCATGCTTGCCCAGGATTCATGGCCAGGTTTCTGAGTCTTTGCCGACGCGAGCGTTGAAGTCGCCCAGGATGACAACCTTGTCGGCTGTAGGGGTGTGTTGAATGAGGTTGCGCAGGTCAGTGTAGAACTTGTCCTTTTCTGCTGGTTCCGCCTGGAGGGTTGGAGCATAGACACTGATGAGGGTGATGCGACGCTTGTTTTGAAGGGGAAGTCGCATGGACATGATCCAGTACGAGTGGCATGTCGGGAGGTTTTCGAGTTTGGAGGCAATGGAGTTCTTGACCATGAAGCCTACACCAGATAGGCGTCGTTCATCCAAAGGCTTGCCAGACCAGTAGAGTGTGTAGCCCGCGCCGCGTTCTTGGAGGCTGCCTACATCTGCCAGGCGGACTTCACTGAGAGCGGCTATGTCGATGTCAAGTCTGAGGAGTTCATGTGCAATGAGGGCAGACCGACGTTCAGGTCGGTGGCTGTCAGCCTTGTCTAGCATGGTTCTGATGTTCCAGCATGCTAGCTTGAGTTTGTGAGCATCATTTGAGGGGGTGGACGTGGAGGGGGAGGACGTGGAGGGGGAGGACGTGGATATATATACCTATATCTATATACCTGCTGGTTAAAATCATCAGGTTATTATCAGAGGAATTACACAAAACAAAGGCGAGAAATCAGACTGCTCAAACTACAGGGGAATCACGTTGCTCTCCATTGCAGGCAAAATCTTCGCTAGGATTCTACTAAATAGAATAATACCTAGTGTCGCTAGGAATATTCTCCCAGAATCACAGTGCGGCTTTCGCGCTAACAGAGGAACCATTGACATGGTCTTTGCCCTCAGACAGCTCCAAGAAAAGTGTAGAGAACAAAACAAAGGACTCTACATCACCTTTGTTGACCTCACCAAAGCCTTCGACACCGTGAGCAGGAAAGGGCTTTGGCAAATACTAGAGCGCATCGGATGTCCCCCAAAGTTCCTCAACATGATTATCCAACTGCACGAAAACCAACAAGGTCGGGTCAGATACAGCAATGAGCTCTCTGAACCCTTCTCCATTAACAATGGCGTGAAGCAAGGCTGTGTTCTCGCACCAACCCTCTTTTCAATCTTCTTCAGCATGATGCTGAACCAAGCCATGAAAGACCCCAACAATGAAGACGCTGTTTACATCCGGTACCGCACGGATGGCAGTCTCTTCAATCTGAGGCGCCTGCAAGCTCACACCAAGACACAAGAGAAACTTGTCCGTGAACTACTCTTTGCAGATGATGCCGCTTTAGTTGCCCATTCAGAGCCAGCTCTTCAGCGCTTGACGTCCTGCTTTGCGGAAACTGCCAAAATGTTTGGCCTGGAAGTCAGCCTGAAGAAAACTGAGGTCCTCCATCAGCCAGCTCCCCACCATGACTACCAGCCCCCCCACATCTCCATCGGGCACACAAAACTCAAAACGGTCAACCAGTTTACCTATCTCGGCTGCACCATTTCATCAGATGCAAGGATCGACAATGAGATAGACAACAGACTCGCCAAGGCAAATAGCGCCTTTGGAAGACTACACAAAAGAGTCTGGAAAAACAACCAACTGAAAAACCTCACAAAGATAAGCGTATACAGAGCCGTTGTCATACCCACACTCCTGTTCGGCTCCGAATCATCGGTCCTCTACCGGCACCACCTACAGCTCCTAGAACGCTTCCACCAGCGTTGTCTCCGCTCCATCCTCAACATCCATTGGAGCGCTCACACCCCTAACGTCGAGGTACTCGAGATGGCAGAGGTCGACAGCATCGAGTCCACGCTGCTGAAGATCCAGCTGCGCTGGATGGGTCACGTCTCCAGAATGGAGGACCATCGCCTTCCCAAGATCGTATTATATGGCGAGCTCTCCACTGGCCACCGTGACAGAGGTGCACCAAAGAAAAGGTACAAGGACTGCCTAAAGAAATCTCTTGGTGCCTGCCACATTGACCACCGCCAGTGGGCTGATAACGCCTCAAACCGTGCATCTTGGCGCCTCACAGTTTGGCGGGCAGCAGCCTCCTTTGAAGAAGACCGCAGAGCCCACCTCACTGACAAAAGGCAAAGGAGGAAAAACCCAACACCCAACCCCAACCAACCAATTTTTCCTTGCAACCGCTGCAATCGTGTCTGCCTGTCCCGCATCGGACTGGTCAGCCACAAACGAGCCTGCAGCTGACGTGGACTTTTTACCCCCTCCATAAATCTTCGTCCGCGAAGCCAAGCCAAAGAAGACACAACAGTAAGTTTGAAAATTGTTGTTCGGGGATCAATGACCAATAATGTGAACCAATATGGAAACCAACTATAAAAATGGGCTTTTTGTCAGTAATTGATTCTAAATAATAATGTGATTAAAATACTATCGAAAATATTTGGTGATGAACCTGAATTGATATCGAAATAAATATTGGAATTACAACACAAATACATTAAAGAAATGAAGATGATGAGCTAAAATAGTGAGTATTTACAGAGGAGAATTTGGATACTGTTTGCAGCATTTTGGCTGAGAGGATAGAGCAGTGATTTTTAACTTTTTCATGCCACTCACATACCACCCTAAGTAATCCCTTACTAACCACAGAGCACCTATATCGTTGGATGGTTAGTGAGGGATTACTTAAGGTGCTATGTGAGTGGGGGGAAGAAAAAGGTTGAGAACCACGGGGACTGTTGAAAACAGGTTGTTTAGAAAAGCATGGGAATAATTAACCTGGACATAGATTTCAAAATAGAAGGTAGTGTCACACTGGAGGGGGACGCAGGATGGAGGTGTTAGAAATTGAAGTACCTTTAAAGAAATTGCTCGAGACAAAAATTGAGAACAAAGAACATTTATTTTACAACAATGCAAAGTTGGGTGCTTCCCCTTACCCTGGGAATACACACACATAATGGAGCTCACCCAACTTTTATACAGTCAATTTCAGTATCAAAGTGCCCTCCCCCTTACATTCTTCTGCCCCCTGAATGGGTTTGGCATAGGCAATCCTTCCTGCCTACGTGCAGTTTCAGTACACTTGGAGGACCAGGGGGTATCCTGTGGGTGTCCCATCATGTCATTGTCCTTATTCACACCTTCCTGATTCTCGGGGCTACAGTCTCTTGGTATGCAGAGTTGACTCATCCTATCTAGGGTTGGCTAATTTAATATGTATAAATCTGTGTAAGGTTAGCTAATTAGATATGTAGGACTTGGTACTTCTATCTAGGGCTAGGAGACCTTTATCTGATCCAGACTACCTCAACTTCCTACATTCTATTGTACTTTACCATTCCTTTTCTTAGTCTTATGGTGGCTCTTGTCACAAAGAAGATTCTTATGTTAATCGTGCTGACTCTGCTTTCCTGCATCCTAATCCACAAGCTCATCCTGTTTGTACTGGTTACAGCCATTAACTGATGAATTTTAGTTTCTTCCATGTTCATAATTTTAGATCAATTTTCCCATCTCTCACAGAGGGATGTAAAATATCTCTATGTAAGACTGAGAGTGTTAAACGTTTGATGCTTGATTGGTAAATATGAATATAATTTTCATAAAAATAGAATCCTGATGAAAGATGAATGGTTATATTTTTGTCTCTGAGAACTTGTGCCAAGTTCAGTGTATGAGAATGTGAGAAGCAGAAGTACCTTCACAGAAATTGCTCGAGACAAAAATTGAGAACAAAGAACATTTATTATACAACAATGCAAAGCTGGGTGCTTCCCCTTACCCTGGGAACACACACACACACTGGGGCTCCCCCAACTTTTATACAGTTGATTTCAGTATAGGAATACCCTCCCCCTTACATTCTTCTGCCTCCTGGATGGGTTTGGCATTAGGCAATTCTGTCTGCCTACGTGCTGTTTCTGTGAACTTGGAGGACCAGGGGGTATCCTGTCTGTGTCCCATCATGTCATTGTCCTTATTCACAACCCTGTCTTTGTTCTAATTCACACCTTCCCGTCCCTCAGGGCTACAACCTCTTCATATGCAGAACTGTCTAACTATGTATGTGCAGAACTGGCTAATTCTAGGCTAGAAGACCCTTATCTTATTCAGACTATATTTACTTCCTACATTCTATTATCTATTATCTATCCTTATCTTACTCATGCTGGTGAACTCTAGAAGACCCTTATCTTATTCAGGCAGGCTAACTTTACTTCCTACATTCTAATATCTATTCTTATCCTATTCATACTGACTTTATTCATTACACATATTAGTTTCCTCAGCTTCATTTTTTTATATCAGTTTTACTCATCTCTCACAATCCTCACTTTTCTTTTAGATCAGTGTTACTCATCTCTCACAAGAAGAAGGAAATGCCATTTTTATTCTGAAGCAAGTCTAAATTATGCTGTGAACATTAAGAGTTGGTTGGTGCTCATGTGGCAAGTCCAGCAATTAACTGAAGAATGACCTTTATCCAAATTGTTTAATTTCTCTCTCCACTAGCGTTTAGATTTCCAATGATTGATGTGCAATGCCTTAGCAATTTAAGAACCAATGAAAAAGATAATGTATTTTAAGGGGTGAAACCTGAAAGTCTGCAGACGTAGTAAAAATACAGAAATTCGAGAGGAACTCAGCAGGTCTTGCAGTGTCCATAGGAGGTAAAGACATTTTATGTCTTATTTCATCTGGTATTACTGTATCATCTTGTATTACTGTTTAATTGAATATTTAACATGAACAGGAGTGTTTTGTTCATGAAGAATAAGGGTGCTGTGTCCTTTAATTCTGTCTATCTTTATCAGATTTCACTGAATGAATACAAATGGAACCATCAGTGATGTTACTGCAGTTAATAGACAAGGTTGACTCAAGGCCTTTTTGCTTGATTTCTTTTGAATTGATTGATGAAAACTACAGCCTCTCCTGACGAAAAGGAACATTGTTGCATTGTGTTGTATTTTGACTGAGAAATGCATTATGGTTTTAAAAACACCAACTCCCAGTGAAGGTATCCATTAGCTGCTCAGTATTTTCCCAATATGAAGTACACCACTTGTAATAACCATTTTATAAAAAGTTAATAATATATATTTATACTATTTTGTGGCTTCTGGATGTCTTAATCAGTTTACATATATTAATGACTGTACTTCAAAACTATTTAAATTTGTAACAAAATTAAGGCAACAATAATTCACAAAAATAAATCATTCATCAATTCAAAGCTAACAAGAACATTACAGAGAACAAATACTTTAAATGCACACGCCTGACAGCAAATACAGAGCCAAAACAGACCATGATATTTTAAGTGTTGTCTCTTTAACGAGGTAATCAAGGCTCCAGAGTAAAATAAAGGTGAGAGAAGAGAAACATAGGCTGAAGTCAAGCATCAGGAATGCTGTCTCCTGTCATCTACATTTACAGTGAAACCTCTGGTATACGGCACCTATGGGAATTGATAGATGCCAGATAAATGTATTTTCCGGTTGCTTGAGATTTACTCTTGCAATATTAAACTAATACAAGTGCATTGAGAATAAAAAGTTTAAAAGATAATAGTCAAAGTTACTATACTGTCCTTACACTGAACAATCTTCACTTACATGAATATATAAATCTTAAAACATTTTAATTCTCAGTCACATTCTTTGAAAACATTTAACCATTGCTGCATCTGCAAGTTCCTCCCCCTCCATGGAGCTGCCCGAATGACAAACAATAACATTATAGATAATTAACCCCCCCACTCCCACAAGTTTACAGATAAAGCCTCTGACCTGGACAACTCTTACTAAGCAGGGATAAGGAGACACTTTAAGAGAGTTATCCCAACAGCGAACAGAATCAATCAGCTCTTCATCCTGGGCGACACCATTGCAGTTTCACAACTTTATTCAAACAGCTGCTACAAGCAAAGCATGACCAAGGCCCTCCATCCGCTGGCTGAATATTTGCTTCCATCTTCACCAAAGGTTTATGTGTCTCTTCAGAGAACAATTAAAATTGTAAACTTAATCTTATTTATTTTAATGTTTTCCTTATTTTCAGATATTTAGATCATCTTATTTATGTTCATGGAGGTGAAGATGAGACGCCAATCAGGACTGTGTTGCAAAAATCAAATCTAGAATAAATAAAGGCATGAATACCTTTCTCTTTCGAGATAAGGTGCACTTTATTTGAAGAAATGCAATGTTCTGCTTGTGCACTTCTGAGATACTTGCATTTCACAGTCATAAATGCAAATCATGGACATTTGTCATGGCCATTAACTCTTGGGGGTAATACCATGCCTACACATCAGGAAACCAGAAATTCGCACAAATCTTAGCTTTCCTTCCAATACATTTCTGTTTTCACCCTCCTAATATGACTTAATATGACTAATATGACCTTATGCTGGAGGAATTCAGCAGGTCTCGCAGCATCCATAGGAGGTAAAGATATAAAAGCGACACTTTGGCCTGAGACGTTCTTCAAGGTATCTTGAAGGGCTCAGGCATGAGTTGGTGTTTTTAAAACCATAATGCATTTCTCAGTCAAAATACAACACAATGCAACAATGTTCCTTTTCGTCAGGAGAGGCTGTAGTTTTCATCAATCAATTCAAAAGAAATCAAGCAAAAAGGCCTTGAGTCAACTTTGTCTATTAACTGCAGTAACATCACTGATGGTTCCATTTGTATTCATTCAGTGAAATCTGTTAAAGATAGACAGAATTAAAGGACACAGCACCCTTATTCTTCATGAACAAAACACTCCTGTTCATGTTAAATATTCAATGAAACAGTTAACTATTTTGCTGCCTGCACGTACACTATGACCTTCTGGCATCGTCTGTTGGCAGAAAATAGTGTTCTATTTTTCTCCACCACCATCCTGCCCAAACTCAAATGACACAGAATCTCCATCTATTCAATTGTCAGAGTTTAGATGTGGTGAATTAACGCATTTGACATTTGAGGGGTCCTGTGTTGACACTTAACTGTCATTCAGATAGCTTGTTTCCAGAAGCAACATAATTAACACTTGTCATTACACTTCAGTGGTGGACAGAATTTACTGTTACTAAAAAGTGTGACTCTCTTAACGTTGTATGCATTAGCACAGATATTTTGAAAACAGATTGATATAAAAATTAATGAAATATTTCTGATGAAAATTTGGGATCTAAGTTGATGTTTATGGGTAATTTAATTATTTTACATCTAGACCAGTATTGAGGCTAGGAGTATACTAAGAGTTATGCACAATGTCTAAAAATAAGATGGGGGTATTGGTGACCCCATCCAGCTGGTCAGCACACTTTCCACCGCATGTCTGTTGAAATTTGCTAGGGTTTCCCATGTCATACCAAACCTCCGCAAACTCCTGAGGAGGTTGAGGTGTTGACGTGTTTTCTTGACGATGCCATTAGTGTGTTGGGTCCAGGAAATATCCTCCAAGATAGTGACTCCCAAGTACTTAAATTTGCTCTCCCTCTCCACCTGGAGGGAGGAAGGGTTTAGTATTTTTTGTAAGGAATATATAGGTCGGCACAACATTGAGGGTTGAACGCCTGTACTTTGCTGTAAGGTTCTATGTTCTAAGCTACCATAAAGCTGCATTCATAGTTAGCTATATATATCCAGAAGGCAAATAGTCTCCCCGTTAAGTCCGCAAAATAACATTGCATTGAATTGATTCCATGTAGTGAAGCTCCTTTAGTGGTTGCATAAATGGATATTAAACTCAGTCCAAAAAATGGAGAGTACATATTTATATTTTTAGTAAGTTCTAATTCGAGTCAACGCTGCTGAAGATCCAGCTGCGCTGGGTGGGTCACGTCTCCAGAATGGAGGACCATCGCCTTCCCAAGATCGTGTTATATGGCGAGCTCTCCACTGGCCACCGTGACAGAGGTGCACCAAAGAAAAGGTACAAGGACTGCCTAAAGAAATCTCTTGGTTCCTGCCCCATTGACCACCGCCAGTGGGCTGATAACGCCTCAAACCGTGCATCTTGGCGCCTCACAGTTCGGCGGGCAGCAACCTCCTTTGAAGAAGACCGCAGAGCCCACCTCACTGACAAAAGGCAAAGGAGGAAAAACCCAACACCCAACCCCAACCCACCAATTTTCCCCTGCAACCGCTGCAACCGTGTCTGCCTGTCCCACATCGGACTTGTCAGCCACAAACGAGCCTGCAGCTGACGTGGACATTTACCCCCTCCATAAATCTTCGTCCGCGAAGCCAAGCCAAAGAAAAAGAAGAATTACAAATAACATTGGACAACAAAGATTTTGCTTCCTGAACATTTTTGGGTGTATTTTATGGATTTTAGTTTGCTGATCACAAAAATCACCTTAAAAATTTCCTCTCGCATATTTTTTTTTTGACCTAACCTATTTTTGTGATTTCCTGTCATATTTTAAGTCTGCTAGAATATTACCCAGAAAGCAAACTGTTTGGTCAGTCCAAGCAGGCCTGGGCAAGCACTTCGTGCAGGTGCTATGCGAATGTCTTAGGCCTGGGCATGCTTGCAAGGCACTTAGTGATGTTGTTGAGAATTTTCCTGGCAACTACGGAGCACCAAAGTACATCCAGCTGATTGACAACATGCTTCAAGCAGACAAAACCGTGAAGGGAAACATGTCGCTGAAAATTCATTTTCCCTGCTGATCTCAGTGCAGTCAGTGACGAACATAGTGAAAGGTTTCACCAAGACATTGTGACCATGGAAAAGCGGTATCAGGGCAACTGGAATCCATCAATACTGGTCAACTATTGTTGAACACTGACACGAGAAGCATCGACTGCTAAGTACAAACAAAAATCAGCAGTGAAATATGTTTAGTTCAGTTGAACTAACACATTTCTCCAACCACCTACGTGATAGAGCAACTTTGAAATTGTCTTTGTGTTCAGCTTGTAGTTGTCTATCATAATCCTGAATTCTTTTTAAGGAAACAGACCTTTGAAAAAAATTTGTTGTCCCGTATAAGTAAACTGACAGTGAATGAACATTTATTTCACTGTGCAATCTAATTTCTTCATCTCTTACTACTGAAGATGCTTTGACTATACTCATTGTTTCTGGGTTTTTTAACACATTTTCCCACTTTGTACTCCTGGCATGTAGTTGCTTAGTCACTTATCTTTTTTTAAATTTAAATTTAGACATAGAGCACCGTAACAGGTCGTTATGGCCGATGAATCCGTGCTGCCGAATTTACACCACGGTATGTTTCGAATGGTGGGAGTAAACTGGAGCCCCAGGGGAAAACCCACACAGACACGGGGAGAATGTACAAACTCCTTACAGACAGTGTGGGATTTGAACCCTGGTCCCGATCACTGGCGCTGTAAGGGCGTTGCATTAGCCGCTACGCCAATCATGCTGCCCTTGTCTGTATTGTATTGAAGCTTCTTTGCATCCTCATTATTACTTGTTTTCCCTTTTAGTTTCATATCAACCAACTCAAAAATGTTACTTTTATTCCGTCAGCCAAACAGTTGATCAAGTTGTAAATACTCGTGGCCTAAACATTAACCTCCATAACACTCTACTAGTGAAGGGCTGCAACCTGAGAAAGATCTTTTTATTCCTACTCTCTTATTTTTCACTGACACATAGTTAATGCGAGTTTATCACCCCCAATTTTAGTCTAACGAGTTTAAAAACATTCATTTATTGTCCATAGTGGGATCTCATCCAGAGTTCCACGTTCATAGATAACGTATCTACTGGGAATATTCAGCAGGTTGGGCAGCATCTGTGGAAAGAGGAACAACAAAGATCCTTTGTCAAAATGGGAAAGAGAGGAACAATGAACAGGACAAAGGGAAAATTTCTGACAGGTTGACTCCAGTAATAAGCTATTGATGGAACAATCTGATTGAAAGGTTAAAGTTTTGGGCTGAAGATCCTGTTCCCGTGGCTGTATGAATCTTGAAAGGTTAGAAATTCAAATGTTTACATACAAGAATACCCAGAGGAAACTCACACAGACCCAGGGAGAACGTACAAACTTTTAACAGAGAGGTGCTGATTTTGAACCCTGGTCGCTGGCACTCTAACAACGTTGTGGTAATCACCGTGCTGCCCATATAACCGTTCCCATATGATATGGGAGATTACAATATTTGAAGGATAGTTGGACAGGAACCTGGATAGGAAAGGTACGATTTGGGCCTGTTTCCACGGCTGTATGAATCTATGCCCCGTAGATCACCAAGTGGTAATGGGAGACAACGACTGAGTAGAATCAGCCAGCTTCTGATGTAAACAGAAGTATTCAGTGACCATAAAATTTTCAATATGAGATTGGAAAGCTGAGCTGGGTCCAGATGGTAGGGCAGGGTGCTGTGCCTCAAGCTTATGCCGGGGCTTGTAAGGACTTTGCATGGGGGTCACAGGCAGATTGCTCATCCTGGGAGTGGAATGAAGAGTTACAAGTGACAGGCAATTGAAGGCCTAAGGTCACTTCTGTGGACTTAATGCAGGTTCTCTGAAGAGAGGTTACCCAAATTTTATTTGGCTTCTTCAGCATAGAGAAGATCACATTATGATTATTGATCATAGCACTTCTGTTTCCAATTGTTATCAGGTTCTTGAACCTCACTTTGTTATACAAATCATGGACTATTCACACTATTCTAATACCACATTTTTTTCCTTGCACTGTGGTAAGTGTGACTATTTATTTATTATTAATCTTTTGTATTTATTATCTCATTTTAATTTAATGTAATATAGACATTATGTAATGTATACATTATTAATTTATAAATTATTAATGTAATCAATTACAGTTGTTTTTTTCTCTTTTTGAAGTACATTTGGCTGCCGCAACTTTAGTGCCTCGGTACATTGTTTAATCCATGTGATATTAAATTCATTATCATTAAACTTTGGAAAGGTGTAGATTAGTTCCAGTAGAGCTTCAAACGCAGGTGTAAAGGGTGTAGTTGATATTTATTGTAAGCATACACCTATTGTAAATACTGGAAGTGTAGTAAAACAATTAAAATAGGGTATTTTTCTTTTAAAAAAGTATTAATAAAGTCCTGCATCAATGTAAGCAGAATACATTTATGTAGAACAATTGGTTATCCTTGAAGAATTAGAATGGTGTTTGACTGGTTTAATGTGTCTTAGATTTTGTACTTTAAATGAATGGGGGGGGGAGGTAGGGAGGGTGGGATGGGAGGAGGGAGGGGGGGAGAAAATGACACTGTATATATTTGAAAAGGAAAATGTATGTATCTTGGTCAGTGTGGTTTATGGTGTGAAAAATAAAAAAATTCAAAAAAAAGAATTAGAATGGAAATTGAAGGAATAAAAAAACATAATGCTTGTTCAGCACCTGACGTCCAGGCACATTAAACATTTGAGCCAAGAAATTGTTATTGTTAAAGTTAGTGGAAAAAAGGATTTCCTTTGTGAACTGTTTTAGTGCAGGCGTTAACCAATTTAATGTTGCTGTAAAAAAAAGGAAAATGTCTGCTTAAACCAAGATAATTTCAATGTTTATGATTAAATTTTATTTCTGTATTCCAAGAAGTGCAATTTTACTTCAGTATCATTTTACAAAGGAACTTTGTCATGAAGTAAAATGATTTTAAAAAAATTCACTGCTTGTTTTATGAAAAATTACGATTTAACCACATTTGATCAAAAACATCTGAAATCTGAATAATTTAATTGAAATTATATTCTATTTAGAGATTTTGGTTGGCACTTGCATGGTTAATCAGATTACCTTTTTGTTGACAGATATCTGAAATTGTAGTTTCCTCTATAAACTTCCATTATTCTCACATTCCCGATCTAGTCGATCAATGAAGTCCTGATCCACAATGGATTATTTTTATCCTAGCCTTTATTATTCAGCCCACAGGATAACATGTGAGCAACTTCATGGAATTGCTTTTGTTCTTTAATGTAATAGAGTCAGCCACATAAATGCTGGGAACATACACATCAGGACACACAAACAATGCTGACATTTACTGCAGGAGATGCAAACTCTTTCACTTCTGTACAATAACATACTTTGCAAACTAAGGTGACTTTAGGACACTTTCAAAGAAAGTATCTTCTTGGTTTTATTAAGAGAAGCTGGTATTATTTTTTAATGACAGCGTGTCCTTAAGATGTCTTTTTTAATATTTTATTTGATATAAAACCACTTAACAAACATATCACAATATTTCAAACTTGATCTGAATACAAATAGTATTTTATATAAAAATGAAGTAAAAAATACAAAAGAAAGAAAAACCTCCTCTAAATCCCTCCACCCCCACCCCCACACCCACTTCCCCACCCCCTACAAACTAAAAAAAAGAGAAGGGACAAGAAAATCACAACAGGAGCTCCTCACTTTCTGATACTTTTAAACCTATTCATAGAGACCCATAAGAGAAAGGGAATGTTCAAGATCTATTTAAATGTTCATACCAACAGTTTGTAAATATGGCATCCATATTTCACAAAAAAATATTTATCTCTTAAATTATATGTAAATTTCTCAAATCCTTAAGATGTCTTGAAGCACACTCTTGGCTCATAAATTATGTATAAAGGGCTTTCAAAGAGAAAGAATGGCTCAGAACTTGGAAGCTTCCATTCTTCCCTTTAATGAGTTTAAGGGGATCTTTTGCATCTACCTAAACTGGAAAATCGGACTTCTTTACCATCTCAGCCTTCTTGGCTATTGAGATCTGGTGTGCCCCGTCAGCAGTTTAAACATTCAACCAACCAAAGGTGCTGATGAAGGATAAATATCTGATTACTCTAATAAAGTATCACTTAAAACTTTTCTTTAAGACTTTCTCTTTGTAGGGAGTGTTTTATAACATCCTGAGAATGTGATCTGTGCTATTTGAAATAAATTCATTTTTTTCCCAATCAAAAGAGTGCTGTTTCATTGAGTCAGATTCCATATTTACATGATGGGAAAGAGTGATAAACATTAAGAAAGAGGAGAGGTAACTAACAGATTAAAACTTGAAATGTTGTTCTAGCATTCCTGGCCTTTCGGTCAGGTTTGAAAAATAATCATGTTACATTAAAGTAATTGTTTCTTCTGCCTGAGTAACGATGTACAGTCCTTTGCTTATATAGGTTACCATTTCTGGAGAATAGTGAAAAACGGGAGAGAATTGAAACACAATGAAAGGGATGTAGAGAGAAAAAAATAATTAAAAAGTGTAAAAAATGCCAATGGCAGAGAGGGAAAAAAAACCAAGAAACAATGACAGAGACAGTTTTATAACTGACCAATGAATGAGGGAGAAATAGGAAATATTTAACGATCTGAAAATGTTTTTCCTGGCATCTTGTCCATTTCATATTCCTTTTCCTTGTCTCGGTGCTTGGATATTAACCAGTGCTGCATTAAGGTAGTGTGGGGTTTGTAGCATTTATTTTAAAAGGGCCCTAAGTTGTGCCGGCTGGCGCATGCGCAGACCTAAATAGTTCTGGCTGGCCCGTGTCCGGTGAGGTGGGGGGAGGGATTGCTTTATTCAGATCAAATAACTCTTTAAAACCAGAAAACTCCAATAAATCTGCCGGAAGTCAGCTTAATAGAATCCATTCAAGTGTCTTCTCTTTCTCTCTCTCTCTTTGGCTTGGCTTCGCGGACGAAGATTTATGGAGGGGGTAAATGTCCACGTCAGCTGCAGGCTCGTTTGTGGCTGACAAGTCCGATGCGGGACAGGCAGACACGGTTGCAGCGGTTGCAGGGGAAAATTGGTTGGTTGGGGTTGGGTGTTGGGTTTTTCCTCCTTTGCCTTTTGTCAGTGAGGTGGGCTCTGCGGTCTTCTTCAAAGGAGGTTGCTGCCCGCCGAACTGTGAGGCGCCAAGATGCACGGTTTGAGGCGATATCAGCCCACTGGCGGTGGTCAATGTGGCAGGTACCAAGAGATTTCTTTAGGCAGTCCTTGTACCTTTTCTTTGGTGCACCTCTGTCACGGTGGCCAGTGGAGAGCTCGCCATATAACACGATCTTGGGAAGGCGATGGTCCTCCATTCTGTAGACGTGACCCACCCAGCACAGCTGGATCTTCAGCAGCGTGGACTCATAAAGAAATGACTGTACTTCTAATATTATCATCATCTCTTGGTATTTGCTGATGACCTCACACTCTCTGACCTCTCTTTTTTATCTCAGTATTTTTAAGCTGTCTGTCTCTCCTTCATTTCAACATGTCCAAGGGATTTAGCTTTCTGTTACTCTACAGTATGAATGGTTCAAATTGGATGCATGTACAATACTATTAGTTGTCATATCAATGTTTACTTACTGTCATTATCTTCCACAACCTCTCATGTTTTACATCAATCCATAGCCACAATTTCCTTTGTTTTCTTGTTTCTTTTCTCATGAACCCTTTCGCCACCCTTTCCAGCTTAATGATATCATTCCATTTGCTGGGTGATCAGAACTGTATACAATACTTCAAGTGCAGTCTCACCAGTTCTTGTATAGATGTAACATGATGTCCCTGCTCCTGCATTCAATCCCCTGACCATTTCCAACACTTTTTGACCACCCTGTTTATCTGTGTTGCCATTAACCCTAACCTAACCCTAATGTGTATTGCCACTTTCATTGAACTTGATCTCTGTTCTCCAGGGCTCCACCATTCATCATCTAAGTCCTGCCCTGGTTTGACCTATCAAAGTGTCATGTCCCAGTTAAACTCCATCTGCCATTCTTTGGCCCATTCTTCCACCATGCTAACTGTGATCCAAATCATTAACATAGATGACTAAAAAATGTATCCAACACCATTATCTGTGGCACAGAACTCCAATTCCTCTACCATCCTCTGTCTCCTACCATAAGCCAACACACCCTGGATTCCACGCATTTCAACCTCCAGACCAATATACCACCAAAGGCCTTGCAAAAGTCCATGAAGGCAATATCTACTGCTTTGGCCTCATCAATCTTCATGATCACCTCTTCAAAAAACTCAAACTTGTGAGACATGATTTCCCATGCACAAAGCCATGCAGACTATCCCTAATCATTCCTTTTTGAAACTCCACAGTTCACCACATATAAATGTATACTGGATGTATCACCAGAGAGGGCAAAGAATTGGAGTAGGTTTTCATCAGAGCAGTTCATAGCATTAAGGAGGGCAGACGTTTATGTCAGGTTCAGGCATAGCAGCATTAATGGAAGCATTGTTTCCACCAGTGCTCTTGTTCCTGGGAACACATCGGAAGGCTAAGAGAGGTTCAATTTATTTACTCATACAGTTGGACTGGCGAGGTTCTCCTCCAATCTTTAAAAATCGTGATTATTTGGCCCAACTTGTCCCTGCCGACCAAGTTGCAGTTGGACATTATTCTTCTAAGCGCTTCCTATATATATGAATCTGTCCAAAAGTCTATTGAATGTGAAAATTGTTCCTGCTTCTACAATTTCCTCTGGCAGTTCATCCAGATAGGAAACACCCTCTAAATGAAAATGAGGTCCTTTAGGTTACTCTTAAATCTCTTCCCTCTCACCTTACACCCTCTAGTTCTAGAACCACCTAATGTGCGAAAAGGACGTGAGCATTCACCTTATCCGTGCCCTTTATGATCGCCCGACAACCTCCTTTGTTCTTGGGAATAGAGGCACAGCCTATCCAACCTCTCCTCGTAACTCAAGCCCTTCAGTCCCAGCAACAACCTGGTGAATCTCCACTGCACCCTTTCCAATTTATTTTTGTAGCTGGATGACCAGAACTGCACACAGAATCAACATCTTGCACATCTGAATCATGAGGTCCCAACATTTGTACTCAATACCTTGCCCAATGAAGCCAAGTATGCCAAACGCCTTCTTCATCACCTTGTCCACCTAAGTTGTCACTTTCTAGGAACAATGCACTTGTACCCCTATGTTTGTCTGTTCTTCAAGATGCTACCACACTGTGGGTAAGTCCTACCCTCGTATGATTTTCCAAAGTGCAGTGCCTCACTCTTGTCAGAGTTAAGTTCCATTGGCCACTCCTTGGCCCACCTCCCCAACTGATCTAGAACTCTTAGAAATGTCACCAAATGTTACTCAGTCCTTAAACGGAGTTCAAACCTGACTGATTTCATCCTTTACTCTGGCAGTCACTTATGAATGGGACCACCAATTGAGATGAATTTACCACAGTGTAGCAAGTAAACCTACTGTCCTCTGGTCTGTGTGGTTTGTATTCTGTGTCAGGCAATGATCTCATACACTAACCCACAAGGATAGGTCCCAGTACAGCTCTGTTAATGTGTGTGAAGTAAGAGCAGCAACAATCCAGTGAAAGTTTGTGTATCTCAAGGAGGAAATTATTGAGTGAAGAATTATCTGTAGCTATAGTATCCTAATCTGTAATTGAAATCATTAAATATTAACAATTTATGAACATTTGATCTATTTAATGCTTTCAAATAGTCTTTGATTAATTAAGCCAGCCACTGAAGCTTATTTCAATGCTTTGATTTCTGACATTGCCTTTGTGATTTTCTAACTAGGATGTGAAGTATCGAAATTATTGTTACAGGCAAATGCTTACTGACTGCTGTATCTTTCTTTATACTTTATACACTGGCGTGTAGTATCTTGAGCAGACAACAAAGTAAGTCCAACTAGAAATGTTTAAACTACGTATTTCAACAGTTGTTTCGATACCAAAAATTGGGAAATCTATTTTAAAATTACTGATGTGGAGCCTGCAGAAAAGTTACCATGAAAATTAAATACAAAATTATAGTTTTCTCAACCAGTTTTTTCAGTAAAATTTACAAATCAAGGATTGTTTCCCACTTTCCATTCATGACAGTATACACGTGAAGTATAACATTATAAGAATCAAAAATTTGTTTGTGTTTTGATTTATAAAATGTCCACTTGGCTCAGTGGGCATTTTCTAAATCAAATTTTATATGCAGATTTTGAACTTCAACATGAATTCAAATGGCACAGACAGATGGACTATTCAAATATTTTCATCTTCCAAGATCAGATCACAAAGTAAATGTTATTTTTACAGATTTTTTTCCGGCACATTTAAGAATAAAAAGGGCTGCCCACTGTACTGCAGCTGGTTGATGTTGGCAAGGATCCCAAAGATATCAGTATAGCATGACATAATAATTCAGGTGAATGTCAGCCTATCTCCCACCAACTGTCCTCCTTCCTCCTCCCATTCCTAACTCCAAACTGGAGGGGTGGAGGGGGTGAGGGTTTGGTGGCAAGTGAAATGTTGGAACTTTTGGGAACCACCAAGCTTATCAATCTGCCTCTAAGCTGCCTTGATTGTTTTTCATTGGAGCCAGGAAAGAGTTGCAGACTGCCAGCCTTCCTCAGAGGGAATGTTGTGTGGTTAGATATAATTATAAGTATGGCAATTTAGATTAAAACTGCCAGCCATGTTACATTGGTTTTAGGAAAGCCAACTAACATACTGAAGGACTCATCACACCCCAGACACACCATGGGTGTGTCTCCCATGGGGAGATGGCTTAAGAGGGCAAAAGCATGCATCAACAATCTTTAAGGCAGTTTCTTTCCTGCAATCATTAGGACCCTGCATGAACCCCATAACAGTGCTCTCATGCTGCCCTGCTTGGTGCTAATTTTGATCTTCCTTGTCATTGTAATCCTATTCTGTAAATTATGCTCTTTACATGCTGTATGAAGGTTAGAGACAATCTATTGGTCTGTTCGGTATGGTATTTTGTGACAAAATTAACTTAAACATACAAATAAATGTCCGTCTTGGAGAATGTCTGTTATGGAGAATAAGCAAGCCTGAAAAATACACTATATAGTATATAGCAAGCCAGAAAGATAAAGTAAACATCGGATGCCACAGAAGGAATATTATATTTTATTTAGTGAGGGGTACTCAAAACTATCTGAAATTGTGGTGAACTCCTAATTTGGAATTTGTGATAAAGACCAGATTTGTAATGTTGAGTGAGGAATTATTCCTGGCCAGAACTTTATGGATAGATCCTGCACTGTCATTTGAAATAATGCCTTGAGATCCCTTTTGACCATCCATGAAAGGAGACATGGCTTTGGTTTAATGCCTTACCCAAAAGGTTACACCTGAGAGAGTGAGCATCTCAGAGCACCCCTTCAGTGTGGCCCTGGAACACGAGCTAGATTTTTGTGCTTTGTTATTTGAAGTTTAACTTGAACCTTGAGACAATAGTTTCACCAAATGATTCAAAACTGTCAGTGCAACCTTCAGTGTACATCGACTCAAATCGAATTAAACGTGTTTACAGATAGTAAAGACATGGGAATATTACTGACGTCGACTTCACTGAGACGGTCTTCAGATCTTTACCATCAACAGTCCTAGTGATGTATTGGTTCGGTTACAAATTGGCTAACAAATTGGCAATCCCCGAGTAATTGTACAAATACCAATACCACATGTTTGCACTGAACTCGTGCTAGTTCCCGCACTAGTTTGTTGAAGCACATTTTGAACATTGTGTTTATGGTTATATACAATGTGGAAAGTAAAAATAAAATGATGAACTGTCTCTGATAATTGATTGCAGTTTACAATTAATTATCTTTTTTCAAATGTTTTTTCAAAGGATTATTCTGCATTACTTCTAAAAGGCAAAGCAGTGCACTGGACACTAAACCATACAAATACTTGAATATTTAAAACAAGTATTTATTTAAGTAACAATTATAAATCACAATGTTTATCATATATATTAAACATCCCAGGATATATTGGATATTAAGATTAAATTATACAGATATTCTTCTGATTGCTACTTTATGCACAGCAAGGTTCCTCATCCAGCAAAGAGATGAATGACCACATAATTTGTTTTTGATGAAGTAAGGAATAATGGTCAAGGTTCCTTCTTCTTTCACTATTACTGTGGGATGCAATGCATCTGTCCAAATCAACAGAACAACCGGATGAGGCCTGAATTTTCCTGTCCGCAGGCACCTTCCCTCACTGTGCAGTCCTTTGTTGGAGTGTCACTTAGATTATTAGTTTGGTCCAAGGACACAGAGCCATCTAGTTCAGTGTGTAAAACTACCTACTGGGCAGCATATAATCATTTTTCAGTTTAAAAAAAAATACATTGATAATTTGAGCAGATGTGTTGCATTTTTGAGGACATCAACCAATCAAAAATGTCAAGTGAAGCATTTTTTTTGTGATTATAATCGTAATATATTTAATACCATCATAAATAAAATGGTCGCATTGGATGGTTCCACTTCCTGTAAAATTTTATTTCATTTTTGTTATATGATCATTTCCCCATTTAATCTATTTCTCACGTATTCTCACTTACATTGTTCTTTAACTGCCTTCAAGCATGTATCCAGGAGTTTTGAATAATTTATTAAAATTTGATTCCTTTCAAAGTAATAAAAAAGCATCACATCCTCAGGAGGACCCAGGATATTCCAAGTTCTTTGTTATATGTAAATATTGGTTTTTCCACATGTCTAAACTGGCATTAACATTGAGACACAGGCATTATAATTAACTCATGCACTGCCAGACTGAGACCACCCATAATTTGGAGGAGAAACGCCTCATCTTCCAACTGGGAAACCTCCAAGCAGGTGGCATTAATATCAACATCTCTGATTTTCATTAAAACCTCCTCCCCTCCCTCCCTTCTTCCCCTGTCGTCTCTCCTTTTCCTGTCTCCATTCACACAGACATGATAAATTCTCACGGGTAGTCTCTTATCATATTCAATTAATGCCTTTTGTTGGTCTGGATTCCTCCCCCATTGTTTGAATTCTGAGACTTTCTGATATATCCTGTTTCTGATTTTTTTTTCCTTGTCTGATTTTTTTTTTGCCTGAAACCTCGGCAATATATCTTTGTCTCCTTTAGATGCTGAAAAGATTGGCTGAGTTCCTCCAGCATTTTGGTGTGCTTATTATAATTAACAACTGGTTCACAACTGGTGCAACAACTGTCATAAAGGTATCTCGAGAGAGAAATCTTGCACTGCTTTCTCTTCTATTCCTCAGTATGTGGCTCTGTTTCTAGTTTAGGGAAGTAATTTGCTTTCAGCTGCTATTTTCTATCAGTAGAAATGAGACTAGGCAATCAAAATTTATGCTTAGAGTTTACAGCATCATCCTGCGGTATCCCTCAAGTGTCTCTGTATCCAGTCGGTAGCATGAGCATATGCAGTTGCTATTAGCAATGATTTGTTAATAATCTTCGAGAAATTAATTAGGTTATGGAAAAATAACATGTTTTTAGTCATGTACAGGAACGAACAAGATAGCTGAGGAGAGAATCAGTTCAAAGTAGAACTCCAAAGTTATGACAAATGCTTTCAAAGTACAGATGCAGACTGTAACACACATATTCCCTAATTTGCAGTTCTCACTCCATATGAAGTCACAAAGATGTCAAAATTGTCCATCTGTTCAGTAATTATCCTAAGACTCTGACAGATGCCCCTTATGTACCTAATTATTCCGCATATTTTTGCCAGCTGCTCAATCTGAATGATTTCTGTTAATAACTCAAGGACACCTGACTTTACAACTGACATTTTATCATGAAATAATACAATTAAAACAGAGGTTTAATAAAATATATTGATTGGATCTTGTTCTGTACTACTTAAATCTTACTGTGGAAAATTCGATGTATCAGAATGTTGTCATTATTGATGATCAAAGTTGTGTAGAATATTACCATTAAACATAACCTTAAGACATTGATTAATTAAAATCTGTTTTACTTTTAATATGTTGAGAATTACAAGTATTGAACTCCAGAGAGTGGCGATCATAAATCTAATCTAATGAAGTCGTATCTCTAAATATTGCATTGATTATGTACAGAGTAATTATCTTAGGCCACAAAGTAAACAACATAACCATGAAACAGAATCAGTTCTAAAAATGTATTTAATCATTCACTTGACGAGGCTTGATATAATAATACAGGTAATTATCGATGAGTGGCACTGTTGAGTGAGGAGTGACTTAATTTTCCAGAAATTTGTAATGCACATCAAAAATATACTTGCATCAAGTCAACTGCATAATATTTCTTAACAAGTTTTAAATTTGGTTACATAATAAAATAGCCGAGAATGTGATGCTTCTTTTTGAGAAGGATGGACATCTTTATCCAATTGTTCTTGTCATTGGAGGTGAGAAAGTGCCTATATTGTTGCCTAGCAGCTGCCTTAAGTGCAACACATAAAACAACATCCTCTTTGTGTCTAATTCTTCATGCATTTGAGAACAGCAATTTAAACTTAATTCTTCATTAGCATTACAACTGACTTCAAAACTGCCAAAGTTTCCCTTAGCCCCATCACGTGTTCCTAAATTGACATTAGCAGGAATATTTATTTTCTTCGTTCTTCTCTCCATCTGGATTGACACAATATTTCATTAAGAAACTCTTCTGCTCTGATTTGCTGCTACTCTATTTATATTTTCCCTTTTTTCTAATGCTGTGCTCATTCACTGGCTAGTATCGGTGGGATCTTTACAAATTGTTATTCTTTTACATTTCACCATGAGATAGAATTATAAATGTTATGGTCTTAATCTAACCTAGACAATTAATCTAACCTAGACAATTGTAGGGAAGATGATAATTGCAGAATTGTTCCCTCCGTTTGGTATATTATCTACAATTATGTGATGGTTCTTTTAGAAAAATATTAAAATGATGATTACCGGATCCATTGATGCTTTACCTTGTGCCTATGATAGACAATTGTTCAGCTGTCACTCACATTCAAAGTAACTTTCATTTATCTCAAAGAATAAATCGCTGCAGATAGCCACGGTAGTCATATGATTATGAAAATATTGAAGTACTATAGGCCTTAAAACACATCAGTGACAGTACATCATTTCATGATTGATGAATCCCAGAGGTTGGAATAAATTTTCCCCTGAAGATTTATTTTCATTTATACGAGTTTTTAAGCTTTACTCCTAGAGTTAATAATTTCACTGTGCTGATCTTATTTTTAATGGATTGATGGTAATGCACATAGGAATGAAATATAAGCCCATTAAACAATTGTCCATTCATTACAGTTTTGAAATATTGCTTATCTTTCAGTCATTCTGAAACTTCATTTAAAATTTGCCATGTTTTCTTCCTTCTTCATTCCTTTAATTAACGATGATCATCTTCTGTACAATTTCTCCCTCTTGTCACATTCCCTTCTACTGATTCCTTGCAGCTTTGTATTCGCTTTTATCTTGCCTATAATTCGTCCTTTATTCCTTTTCTGATTCATCCTGTTCTTGCTTCCTGAATTCTAATAATTGGTGTATTCCACGTGTGAATTCAAACCTTTCATTATTCTTTTCATTGTTATTCATTTCTTTCTGTCCCTTGAGTAATTTTGACTGTCTTATATTCCTCTCTCAACCATAAATCCAAGTAAATAAACATCTTAGTCTGCCCAAAGTTTTCCATTAGGGCAGTGATTCTAAAAAAAGGTTATTTAAAAAAAAGTGGACTTCTCCTTTCCCATTTCTCAATTCCACCCACAATTAAAAAAGAAAAATGGCTTGATTATTGTTTGAGAAGTAACATGATAAAGGAGGCATAGATATGGATAATAACACTGGACCACAAAGATTTTCCTTCCTGAACACTTTGATTTTGGGCTGCTGATCACAAAAGTCACCTTAAAATTTTCCTATCACTTACAGTAGTCCCCCCTTATCTGTGGGGGATATGTTCCAAGACCCTGGATAGTACCACACCCTATATATACTATGTTTTTTCCTTCACCTGTGATAAAGTTTAATTTATAAATTAGGCACAAAAAGAGATTAACGACAATGACTAATAATAAAATAGAATAATTATAACAATATACTTTATTACATTCCATAAATGTGTAAGGGTTGCTTAAACACAAGCATTGTGTGATACCTCTAACTGATATAATATTGAAAGGGTTGATTATTTGAATTAAAAGTAATGAATTTAAATCTGAACATGGATTACAGATTAGAGGAAATAAAACTGAACTGGGAAGATTCATCTTGATTTAAATCTACCTGTGTGGTAAATGAGTATGAGACTTAGATCTACAGTATACTGAATGTCCTAGCTTTGTACAATCAAGTTTGAAGGTCCTTTTACTGCATATTTTCCATTTGTGCAATTAAAGCTTATCATTCCTCTCGAAAGTAATTTGGCAGGAACTTACAGAAATTGATTGGGATAATCTGCAGTAGGTAGCTGATGTCTGACAAGTAGGAAGCTATTAAAAATGAGATGGGAAGAGTTCAGGGTCGACATGTTCTTGTAAGAATGAAGGGCAAAGATGGCAGGATTAGGAAACCCTGGCTGATAAAAGACATACTGAGGCCCTGGCCAGGAAAGAGAAGGAGGCATATATCACAGTCCCTTGAGGAGGAACACTTAAGAAGGAAATTAAGAGACCAGAAAGGGGTCGTGAAATATCCCTGGAAGATAATGTAAAAGAGAATCCTAAAAGATACCATAAATATATTAAGAGCAAAAAGGTACATCAGGGAGAGAATGGATCCATTGTGATCATCTGTGTGAAACTGCAGGAGATAGACAGTCTTAAATGAATACTTCTCATTTGTATTTACTGTGGAGAAGGAAATGGATCTAATAAGATCAGGGAAGCAAACAGTGATACCCTGATAGTGATGTTGGTGGCCTTGAAGCACAGAAAGGTGACATGACCGTGTATTCTGGGACGTTTTCAGGAGGCATTGCAAAGGCACTGGCACAGATGTACCTGTATGTAATTTTGTATGAATTACTTTGAAGTTTTCTACATGACAGCTTCACAGGGTTGTCTGCTAACTACGTTTCCACAGAATGGTTAAAGCAGGGGTGTCAAACTCAAATTCACAGAGGGCCAAAATTAAAAACTTGGACTAAGTCGAGGGCCGAACTAAATATTTATTGAAAATTTTCAACAACATCTGCATGTTTTCTCTTCTTTCAACATATGTAATGTTAAACTTTTTCTTATTAAAATAAATGTTTAATAATAGTTTTGGATAAACTCTTTCATTGTCATTGGCCCATTTCCTTTGGAGCTCTGAAACTGTGCACATGACGAGTCAATGAGGGATGATTAAAGCAGTGGTCTTCAAACTTTTTCTTTCCACCCAGAGACCACCTTAAGCAATCCCTTACTAATCACAGAGCACCAATGGCACAGGGACGGGAGTGGAAAGAAAAAGGTTGAGAACTGTTGTATTATGGTAACTCCACATCTGATTAGGTTAATTGTTAGGCAAGTGGTCAGAGAAGGACCCCCCCCACCCCAAGAAAGGCTTAAATCACAGGAACAAAGTAAGCTTCCGTCTCACTGCTCCCAATCTTACACACAGTCCTGATGTGGAATGTGGGATCGCAGCTCCACGTTCACCCGAGTTCAGGTGCTGTCTGTGTGGAGTTTGTACGCTCTCCCCTTGTCTTGGACCAACAGGTCGGTCACCTGACGAAGGCACCTGAACCCCCCGTTGAAACGCCAGTGTCCGGGGCGGTGGAGGAATTGGCTGAGAAGAGCGCGTTGCTCCCACCCCCCTCCCATGGTCGGAGAGGGATTAAACTGTGATCTCACAGCACTGGGCTCATCTCCAACAAAAGGAGCAGGAGGCAGGGTCCGCCGCGCTCGGAGCGAGGGAGAAGGAATCGCCAACGAGACGTTCGGTTTGGTGTCGCCGCTGAAGCGCAGACCCAGCGAGGATGGTCCCCAACTCCAGCCGCGTCTGTGTGTCCGGGAGCCGAGCGGGCTGAGTGCGGCGCTCTGATCCCCGGGATTCGGGACTCTGAGATCCCTCCACACCTCCGGCGTGTTCATTTTCACCTTCAGTGTGCATGCGCTATACTGGCGCGGCAGCCAGTGGGCCAACTCTAATATATATTTAATATGATCTTGCGGGCCAAATATAATTATATCGCGAGCCAAATTTGTGTGGCTTAAAGGATTGCCCGTGAGCTAAAGAGAAGCCAATTGAACTTTGCATAGAGAGTTATACATGAATATGTGTTTTTGGTTAAGAATTGGACTACAGATGTTTTACGTCACAAACGGTCAGCAATTTTAGGGAGTTGGTATAAAATTACAAAATTAATAATTACTCAATGTCTTACTATTTCAACATTCTGCAAAATTATGAATTAATAGTACAGTGCGATATTCTATATTTCAGAGACTACTGAATTACCCTCGCAAGCATGTAACTGAAAATTCCGATTCATCTTTAACTCTGAATATTCAATTAGTGAATCCTTCTGGCGAACCGAGAAAACGAGCGACTTGCTCAGCAGGAATTGACTGTAACTTCATTACTAAGACAATGAATGTGTTTGTTACAAAATGCTGAAAGAGGTTCAGGCAATACACCTGACAAAAAATCCAACTAATGACTCCAACTGTAGCAAGTATGTGTACTGCTCAAGACCTCATAATGACACCAACCTTTGGTTAAAAGATCCATCCTGTGTAATGCTTGGTTTGTTATTTGCAGAAATGTGCCAGTACCATCACTTTTTTTTCTTAATTGCATTTATGATGCAGAATTAAGTTTGCATGATAAGGTTAGAAAGCTTAGATAGTCACTGCAATCAATTATTGCAATATGGAACCTGCTCAGATTTGATGTCTAAACAGTCTTGAAATTACTTTGAAGTTTTCTGAGTGAATATTAATAATGCAGTTGGAAGCAGTTATTTTCTGGCTTGGATATATTCACAGGCCTTTGCTATTTTCTGAATTACAAATGGAACAAATTATATGAAACTAAAAAGTACCTCAGATACCAGCAGGAGACAAATCATTTTCAGAAATAATGTCACAAAAATTGGTTGGAACAATACCAGCTTCAGATTTGCCAGTTTTGGGTTCAGGCTGATAATCTCAGGTTGGAGCCATGAATTTTTTTAAAACCAGTTTGCGTTGAGTGAAGATGTTGAATGGACCAGAATGAAGATGTTGAATGGACCAGATCATCTGAACCATTAACTTGCAGTTACTGGAGTAATTGTTGGTGCTTTCCTTCACTTTGATTGGGAATGGCCACAACTGTGGAGTTTTTGGTGATTTCCAATCTGCCAACGTCCTGATCTCTCATCCGCCTGGAGTTCAGGTCCCTTACCACACCACTGGGAACTTAATCTCCTGGCCTCTGCATCCATGAATGGCCTCCATTTTTAGCAAAGACTGGATTGAAGAAGGTTTATAATTGCCTTTGAATCACTGTCTGAGAAAGGCCCTCATACTGAGTGAATTCTGAGAAGAAAAGGGATGGCACATTTGCTGTAGCGGTTAGCACCATGCGGTTAGAGCGCCAAAGATTGGGGTTCAAATCCAGTGCTATCTGAAAGGAGTTTGTACATTCTCCCTGTGTCTGTGTGGGTTTCCTCTGGGTGCTCCAGTTTCTTCCCACCATTTAAAAATCTACCGGGATTGTAGGTTAATTGGGTGAAAGTGAACAGCATGGGGTTGTGGGCCGAAAGAGCCTGTTAGTGTGCTGTTTGTCTAAATTTTTAAATATTCAAAATTTCAGTTTTAAAAATTTAAAAGGGGTCTTGATGGAAGTATGGGATTTTCCAGGCTGTTGTGCAGCAGTAGAATGCACTTTCTTGAAGTGTGGTTATTAAGTACAGTGGAATGAATCGCAATACTCTGGTAGCTAAATAAAATGTAACAAGTTGATTGAATTCCAATTGCTTTTATTATTGAAGCAAATCAATAACAATCTTTGCATGTGAGGTTTGGATTTGGGAGAGATGAGAGTTGAATGCTTATGTCTTTAAAGAATAGTATGTTTAAGCTGCAGTCTATCAGCTTATATGTCAAGTAAAAAGATAAATAGCTATTCTCTTGTAATTAAGCAAATTTGGTTATTCATAATGGATATAAAATTAATTTAACATACCCTTGTTTCTGTACAGGATAGTGACCTACTGACATTTAATATATCTGTGCATCATTCCTGGTGGAGTGAACATGGTCCTGGCTGTGTTAGAAGAGAGATGTCAAACAACTATGTGAAAAGTTTGGATGGCCATTCTTATATCTCTGTAATGGGCTGCATTATTGATTACCATTATATTGAGGTTATTCACAGCTCGTCTCAAATACTGTTGGCAGTAAGTATGAATCTTGACTGTAATTCAATCAGACATTCACATAACAAATCTTGTAATCTCTTAAATATCTGTATTCCTCTATCAACATGGAAGGATTCATATTATCAAACCACAGATATACATTGAGAATTATGTTCAAATGTAAATTGTTACTGTGTAATCGTGAAGTACACCTCTATAGATCAAATAATAAATCACAATTTAAATGTTGAGGTGTAGTTAATAAAAATGCAAATCCTTCACAACTTCAGTAATGAGGTCTTGCATCCATTTCAGCGTGGTTTATTTTCTGATTAAGTAGGATTGTTCATTAGATCAATATACCTGCACTGTGTAATATACCTGCACTGTGTAATATACCTGCACTGTGTAGTATACCTGTACTGTATAATTATAACATTGCTTCTTGGAAAATTATAGTTTGAGTAAGATGAGCAGAAATAGAAGACTTACGTTTCCATTAATGACCTCCTTTGTCGATTTGCTCTATACCCATTTGATTGGCAACTATATATCAGTTTATGTTACCATGCTACCTTCTCTTTGAAATAAGTATTTTCAAATTGGAACAACATAAGGATGAGGTGTTTCACTCCTGATTCATTTTCCTATGGAAAGAGAAGTTCTAAATCAATATCTATTGCTTGGATTTCAATGTTTTAAATCAATTCACATGAAAAAATATACAAAGCAAATGCCAATGTTCAATTTTAATAATCTGTAAAAAAACACATACACGGCAGATGTCAACATTTGGTTAGACCAGTGGTTTTCAAACCTTTTCTTTCCACCCACATACCACTTTAAGTATTCCCTATGCCATAGGTGCTCTGTGATTAGTAAGGGATTGCTTAAGGTGGTATGTGGGTGTGAAGAAAAAGTTTGCAAACCACTGTTTAATCGTACCTAATTGACTCGTTATGTGCACGGTTTCAGAACTCTAAAGAAAATGGGCCAATGACAATTTTTCTCAAGCAAAATATTTCAGTTGCAGTTGGGTCTAAAGCAGTGGTTCTCAACCTTTTTTCCCCACTCACATACCACCTTAAGTAATCCCTTACTAATCACAGAGAACCTATGGCATAGGGATTCATCTGTGTTTCCAGAGCAGATAATGGAAAGAGTATCACTTCAGTGGTAACCTCTTATAACACCAATTATTGATGAGGGTCTATCTGCATATTTAATCATATTTAAGCCTGCTCATTTCTCTCATATACTAAAAACCCTAAAAAGCTGTGACAAACACTTATTTGTGTGAAATACCACTGCACAAAACTAAGGAACACGGGGGAATTTCTAAATCAGTGGTACAGTTTTTCCACAGAACTTGGAATCCATCCTTTCCAATATAGAATGCACAGTTGTCCCCATCAGCTTCACGATGCAGCCTGTTATCTTCCATCTGACCAATATTTCAGCATTCATTTCAGCTTACATCAAGACTCTGTTGATATAAAGAGGCCTCCAGAATGTAGCAGCAGTGGGATTGCCATTGCTTGTAGGTTCTGCTCCAGGAAATTACATCATCCAGTTTGGAACATTCCTTCATTGTCATTGAGTTTACCTTGAAGAACACCCTCCCAACAGCATTGTCAGAGACATAAAAGACAGCAGATGCTGGAATGTAGAGCAAAAATCAAACTGCAAGTGGAACTCAGTGCATTGAGTAGTATCCGTGCAGGGAAAAAAAATTATCAAAGTTTTGGGTCAAACCCCTCCGTCGGGACAGAGAGTGGAAAGGGAAGATAGACAATATCAAGATGAGGGAGGGAGAGGTGAGTCAGGGCCTAGTAGGTGAATGGCAGAGGGTCAGAAAGGGGCGTAGGGCAGATCTTGATAAATAAATAAACAGAATGCAATGTTCAAGAAAATTTTTTTCTTCATTAGATTATCAAGAAAAAAAGAACTTCCTTTTATTATTGCCCTCCCTAAGGATATTCCCTTCCTATCACTCCAGCAGTGACCACCTGCTAGCTCAGTAGGTTACAGTTCAGGATGAGGTGGTATGGTGAAACTGGGTCCATAGCTTGTCAGGATTAACCTCTGTCATCTCTAATCCTCACAAATGAAGTTCAACAATATTCCATTTGCCATGTGGAGAAACTTTGGAAAAGCTTAAGGCACACAAACAGTAATGAAATGTACATTTGATTCATTTAATTTTGTATGAATCATTTCTGTAATGTGTTTTCACATTTTTATTGAAGTGAATTAGTCTCTCAGAGTCTGAACAGAGACATTTCTTTGTCTTTGCCTAGCATTGCCTTCCTTTACTTCATTCACCAATCCCTGCTCTTCCTCAACTTCCTCCTCCTCAGTTGTTTACCTGGTGGATGATAGTGAAAATGCTTCCCTTAAATAAGGGAGAAATGAAAAATACATGATTCAGTATTGTAGAGCGCATCGAAAGAACCAAAGACTTGTTGATCCAAACCAAGGCTTTTATTAACTAGAAGACTGGAGCATATCACATGTAGGTCGACCAGTCCAGAATGACCTGGTCTGGCTAGGAGCAATCCTTTAAGACCTGCCAGTAGGTGTGGCTACAATCTCAGCCAATCCCAATCATCCTACACTACAATCTATACATATACACATTGGTAATAGAATCTGTACTATTACAAGTATCAAATCCTGTCCGCTGTTTTCATTCTGAAGAGATCTAGTACCAGGCAATGATGTTCTTGACTCTCACTGTAAGCTGAGGAATGGGCAGTGCCCACAATCTCCTGACCAGAATCATAAACCATTTCACATCAAGGAAGAACCAGCCTGATGGTCCATGCTGGTTTAAGGGTAGGTAGAACATGGGGATAGCCTACAATGGAAGAAATAAAGTTTTTGCAAAGATAGCAGATCATGCACACTTGTGGCATACTGAGGAAATGGAATTTCTTACCGCTAATTTCATAAGCCACCATCTTTGTCACTCTTGTTTGGTTCTCTGTGGAGACAATGAAACACGTAAGATGGCGGCGCATGAGGTTGTGGCAGTCACTTTGGCTCCTCACAGCAGTGAAATCCCCAACTCATTATGTTGTACCAACAATCGGGAAACTCTTGTCAAAATACAAAACACAAACCAGACTTACAAACTAGCGGATCGTATGGTTAAGATTCTGTGTGATTTAAACCTACTGAAGAGGGATCACAGACTGCTGTAAACTGCGGAGTGGATCAGGGGAGACACCTGGGAGGCCATCAGGAGTACTGCTGGAGAAGGCAGAAGTGTGGAAAAAGAGCTGGTGTCAGGGTTAGACTGGGAGTTAACCCCTTCAAATCTGCACTCTCGACAATCTTACTCTCAAATGTAAGCTCGCTGGGAAAGAAAATGGATTACCTGAGGCTGCATCTGACCCAGAGAGAACTGCAGGGCTGCTGTGCTCTTGTAATTACAGAAACTTGGCTCCAGGACCCCATTCCCAACTCAGCAATCCAGTTAGATGGCCTTATCTCCTTCAGGGCAGACAGAGACAATGCTGCTTCTGGCAAGACTCGAGGAGGAGGACTGGTCATTTACATTAATGAGAACTAGTGCACCAAATTCTCTGTTGTGAAGACCTTCTATTCAGCAGAGATAGACAACCTCCTGCTGAAATGCAGACACTTCTCTGTGCACAGAGACTTCTCAGCCACACTGATTGCCGCAGTCTATGTTCCACTTACAGCTAATGATGGTGAAGCCTTTAAAGAGCTTCATGGTGCCATCTGCGAAGCCCAGACTTCCCACCCTGATGGAGCCATGATTGTTGCTGGCGACTTCAGTCATGCCAACCTGAAAGCAGTCTTACTACAGTTTCATGTAAACTTTGTCAACAGAGGAGAGAACACCAAGGATTAACATCCTTGGTGCATTCAAGGCTGCACACCGCCCCCTCCTTGGTTACTCAAATCACATATCCGTCCTGTTAACCCCGACATACAGACCGCTGGCAAAGCAAACTAGGTCAGTTCGCAGGGACATCAGGATGTGGCTGGGGGAGTGGGGGGGCCATAGCAACGCTGCAAAATGGCTTTGAGACCACAGATTGGAGCTGTTTCAGGAGGCGGCCACCTACATTGATCATGTAAACATAGAGGAGTACATGAACTCAGAGACCGGCTACATCATCAAGTGCAATGAGGATGTCACCAATAACAAATGCTTCACAGCCAGAGCTAACCATGGTTGGATGCAAAGGTCCAGGCCTTTCTCAAAGCTCGTGATGCTGCCTTCAGGACAGGGGATAGGATGGCACTAAGATCAGCCTGGCTGAACCAGAAGGTAAAGCAAGGGTGTGCACTGAAGATCCTGAGACAGCTGTGAGACTTGGCGCATGTGCCAAGGGATCAAGATATTACGGATCACAAGTCAACCTTGCGACTTAAGGACAATGATTGCCTCTATTTTGGACAGACTGAACATCTTCTATGAGAAGAATAGGATGATGTCAAAGAAATCTCCATGTCCCCTGGTGAACAGTCCCTCTGCATAACCGCAGCCAAGGTGAGGAGAACCTTATCCAAGGTGATGGGACCAGACAACATACCTGGTTGTGTACTGAAGGATTACACAGACCAATTAATGCGGAGGTCCTCACGGACATCTTCGACACCTCACTGCAGCAGTCCATTGTTCCCGCAGGATTCAAGACAGCCGCCATCAGCCCTGTGCTCAATAGGGTGACAATAACAGGCCTCAATGACTATGGCCCTGTGGCATTAACTTGCACCATTATGACATGCTTCATATGTCTGGTGATGGAATGCATTAAAGCACACCTCCCAGAGACGCTGGATCCATTTCAATTTGCCTATAGAAAACCTGTTCCACAGACAATGCTATAGCCTTGTTGCTTCACTGCATCTTGGGCTACCTGGAGAAGGACACCTCATATGCCAGGCTGCTGTTCATCGACTTCAGCTTGGTGTTTAATACAATCATTCCACAGAGCCTGGTGGAGAAACTGTCCTCGCTGGGACTCAATTTCCCTCTCTGTAACTGGATTCCAAACTTCCTAATGGAAAGACCACAGTCAGTCCAGGTCAGTAGCAGAATATCGAGCACCGTCACGCACTGGCGCACCTCAGGGTTGTGTGCTCAGCCCATTCCTGTTCATGCTACTGACTCATGACTGCATTGCCAGATCCAGCTCCAACTGTGTCATCAAGTTTGCAGTATGTAAGGCAGACAGTATGGAGCAAAGTGAAACCAGCTGCATCACTGACATTTATTTCCTGATAATAAGAATTTAAAAGAAGCTGAATGACTACTTGCATTTATGTAGATTTCTTTACATAAGGTTCCATGCATTTCATTCATCTTTAATCATAAAACATGTTACAACTCTATCTTGTTTGGCAAATCTATTTCTTAATATTCATTGCTTATCTATTATAAATTCAAATTGAATTTATTCATTCAATTATGAAGTACAAGTTTTGGATGATTTGTTAGTTTAAGCCCTGTTTGGTCACTCTTCCTCTTCACTGTAGTTCTACACTAGATATTTGTTGGTCTGGCCATTCAAGCCATGTTTGAGGACTAGTACTTTGGACCAACAGTCTGGTTTTTTGACCCAATCCAATTCATTGGACTTGGCTGGAAGCCTCTGCGTAGGCATCTTCCATGCAAAGGGGAAGGTTTATATATTGGCTGAACTTATGGAAGTCCGCTACCTACAGTGTGTATGAAGGACACGAATGGGAAATAAAATGGAGCATTATAATCCACAAAGGAATTTATCTCACTTCACATAAGTGTTTTATATTTTCCATATACTTTCTTGTGATCCAGTATGACCTGTAGGAGGGTGGGATTGGCAGGTTGGGCTGTGCTGGGCTCAGGAAGCGGGGTGGGGGTGATTGGTTTTTTTTTATTTTGGAGGACAGCAGTGCTTTCTCTAAACCATAAAATTCTTGTCTTTGAAATAGTTCAACAGAAGTTAACCCTCTAATCCCTCATTTTACTCTTTTCCACCACTAAACTATCCTTCATCTGAAACAATGCCTGAACTGAAGGCAGCATTCTAGACACAGGGTAAATCAAGCTCTATGTATCTGTCTAAAAAATTCTGTTTTTTTTTATTCCTGTACCTTCCCTCATGAGTTATTAGAGAAAACTAATAATAAGTCCCTGCCCTATTCATGGTCTAAGTTGTGACTAACTGAGAACATATGATTTGGAGTTTAAATATGGACTTTGATGAACTGGAGTGAAAGGTAACTTTGTGTGTTATAGAGTCTGGATTTATAGAATACAGTATGTGCCTAGTGTAAAAATCAGCAAAAGTATATTTTTGATTTGCAGTTATATTTGAAATAGTTTTACTTATAGATACATGAAAAAAGTAAATATTAATGCATTGCCTGGATATCTGCTTAGGTCAAAATATCTGACAAGGGAATAAGCAGTAAGGCCAAGGAAGGTTCCCTTTACAGACTTACAGAATCAAGATTCAAGATTCCTTTATTGCAGGGGTTCCCAACCTTTTTGTTCCTCTGTACCCCTTGGGCATTTTTATAGGTTCCTGTGTACCCCTAAAAATTAAGGATAAAAAAAAAACACGACATTGTCCAATCTGACTGCAGATTACAACACCATGGATTGTACAGTAGTGGTTATTCTCTCAGACCCAATGTACCCTCTGAAAATTGCAAATGTACCACTGGGGGTACATGTACCCCAGGTTGGGAAGCCCTGCTTTATTGTTATGAACCAAAACACAAAATGTAATGATACATGGAATTCATCAACTTTTTTCTGCTGTAAAGGCATCCTGTAAATGCCATTAGCTTCACCCAGTGCCCCAACTAGAAGTGGAGGTGAAGCAAAAGGGGGACTGAGCGTCTGTGGATTCGCCTCCAGTGCTCTTGCAGGTTCCGCAGTTGCACATGCTCCTGTCCAATCCACTGGCAAACCCAAGTTCCCAGATCTGAACCTCCAATACAATCAGGAAGCTTTCAGTTGCCCAAGCCCCCCTCGGAGGCACCCACTCGATTCCCGATCTTGATCCCTGGTTCCCATGAGCCAGTCTCCAGCAGCCTGCAGCCTGGTGTGTGCTACTCCACAGTTGAATCCCATGCTGGCCTGCTGCTGTGGGCTCCTTCTCAGTAGGGTCATCTCACAGGCTTCTCAGTTGGAGATGTTCTTCCTTCCTGGTGCCCTTTGCCAGTCCACTGATCCCCTGGACCCTGCTCTCCATTGTGATCCACAGCCAAGCATGGATGCAGCTATCTTGGAGACAGACCTTTGTGGTTTCTAGATGTTAAAAAAAACCCACCATTGGCACTGTTAACAGGCTGTTTAACGCTGTAATGGAGGATTAAAACCATGTACCCAGATGCTTTTTGCTTATGTGGAACTGACGACACTGGGTCCACACGCAGGTCACCTTACTTTCAGAACTAGCAGATGTAATTAAACTCAGCCATGGGGACTTATCTGAAGATACACTTTGAAATGGAATTCCACTGTGAGGCCCAGGGAAAGCAGTTGTCAAATGCAACACTCTGAAATTGACGAATTGGTCACAACCTGTCTTGCTCGAGAAGTTTTAATAAGTCTTTGTATCTACGAGATAAACCAGGAAGTTATAACATCCTGGTTCCAGAATAATTAATCTTCTAAATTGTAGAATGTAATGTTCAGTTTTGATTTTGACTGACAAATATTAGAAGGAGTAGGCGCATGATTAATTGTTTTTGGGGTATATAAGCCTGTGGTCCTGCTGCTGAAGTTTAGACTCTCCGAGGGGTGGGAACACCCCTTGTCAAGAAGGAAGAACAGCCAGAGTCCGAGCAACGTCCCGGTCGGGGGAGGTGGAGAAGCTGCTACCAGCGCCCTGACAACCTACTACAAGTGTGCAGTTGTTGCCTCGCTTCGGCAGTTGGGACCAGTCCAAGCGTTGATAAGTATAGTTGGGAAGGGCTTGCATATTGTAGTGTGAAATCAGCTTTTGAATTAGTAATAAACATTTGTATAAACTGAACTGCTCTCGGTGTGTGTGTCTATTTTCTTTCGGTAGCTCAAACACTGTGACCAATCTAAAATGAACAAAATGAGAGGTATAAGTTTACCCAAGACAATTGGCGCTGCGAGCAGGGTTGGTCTCAAGATGTTTCGCCGAAAGAAAGAGGTGAGCCCTGAGCAGTTCTTGATTCCTGGATGGACTTCCAAAGACGATGGGTTTGGCATGTTGGCCAATACCCTGTCTTTGTTGGGACCACCCATTAGTTGGGATGAGAAGTTAGACTCATCAAGTGCACCTCTGGGAGAGCGGGTTGCCACTCTCCTTCGAGAAAGTAAATTTCCTGATAAAAAGGGAATGCTGACGAATGGTTTTTGGTTGCTGGCCACAGCATTACGCCACTCCGTTCAGCGTGAAGCAGAATTAATTCAAAGAGAAGTAGAATCTCAGTGCAAAAGAAAGCAATTAGAGGAGGAGCTAGAAGTCCTGCGACAATGCTGTTCCATGATGAGCGAGATTGTTCGTACCAGTCAGGACAGAGCCAAAGAATGGGAAGATAAGCATGTCCAAATGATTTGCCGTAATATTAAACTCCGGCAGCAGCTCTGTGCAGATAAGGAAAGGCATGGAGTAGAACCCGATCCATATCGTATTCATGCCATGATAAGGAATGATAACGATCCTGATGTAATTGAGGATTGGGATGGGAATATCTGGAATGACAATGGTAATAATGCAGATACTCCTCAGCATGTGTCTAACATACTACCCTCTCCATCTGCTGTTCACGCCCGCCCTATAAGGCAGCAGATTTCCCAAACAGACAGAAGGGGGGATGATGTAAGGGTAGAGATGGAAGGGATAGATACCCCGGTTTCCCATGTGGACCCAGGGGAAAATACCCAAACCCCTGATTATGCTCTATGGCCTACTCCCTCTGTTGGATGGCCTCCACCTCCTCCCCTAGACTGGGTGGAGGACCCTGTGAGCCAAAGTGGGAACAGGGGTCGGAAGGAGTCAATGATCCGTGATTTCTCTGTAAAAGAGCTGGCTGCCATTGGAGATCGATTTAGGCAAAAAGCAGGGGAACATCATCCCCAGCTGCTGAGTCCTCCTGGCCCAGCTGTGCTTTCTGCTCCCACTGCTGCTTCTATCGAGCTGGCTTCTCCTGCTTCAGTTATTCATGATGAGGTAAAACAATGGGTTAAACAGGCTCTTAAAGATAACAATAGCATGTGGTCCTGGAAGCCCCCGAACCCTTCTGAAGCCTGAAGGTGTGGGCAGGATTCCCGTGTCTACCCCATCGAGACACGGCGCACACACGGGGATCCGCAGCCCTACATACCGTTAACAATCCACTGGGGTGGGGGTAATGATCGCCAATACTTGGCTTTGGTCGACACCGGTGCAGAGCACTCGGTGATTCCTGGTAATCCCGACCTCTGGACTGGACCGGCCTTTCGAATAGAGGGGTTGGGAGGAGCGGTCACCCTGGCAAAGGAAATAAAAGTCTGTGCCATGGTGGGTGATAGCCCTTCCCCTGTCTGGTTACATGCCCTGGTGGCTGCTACTGACGAGTGTATCCTGGGTATTAATATGTTGGCTGGTATGGCCCTTAATACTAGCCAAGGGGGGTTTGCATTCGGAATTCGGACTATTACAAAAAGATTAGTGGTGGGTCAGGCCAAGTGGGATCCCGTGGTGGTGCCACCCCCCTCAAAACCTGTATGCATTCCGCAATATCGCCTCCCTGGAGGGCAGGAGGAGATTACCGCCACCATTGATGCTTTGAAAGAAGAAGGGGTAGTGAGGCCTGCAACGTCGCCCTTCAATAGCCCTGTTTGGCCGGTCCAGAAGCTGGACGGCTCCTGGAGAATGACAGTTGATTATCGTTTTTTGAACAAACATGCCCCACCACTTGCTTCAGCAGTTCCGGACATTGTCACCCTTATTGAAAACATTGCTACTGGGAACTCAGGAACATGGTATGCTGTCATTGATCTCGCTAACGCCTTCTTCAGTATTCTTATAGCTGAGGACTCACAGGATCAGTTCGCCTTTACCTGGAAGGGGCGCCAGTATACCTTCACCCACCTTCCAGTATCGCCTTCCCTCTCAATTCACCATTATATTGATGATGTGGCCTCCTGGAGCCTCTGGCAGAAACAAGAGGGTCGCCGAGTCCCGCTGGGATTCTGGTCACGTACCATGCCCGAGGCTGCCACTCGTTATTCTGTTTTTGAACAACAGTTCCTAGCCTGTTACTGGGCCCTGCTAGAGACTGAAAGAATGACAGGTGATGCAGATGTTCAATTGCGACCTGCACTTCCTATAATGAATTGGGTCCTGGCTAATGATGCTAATCTAAAGATCGGGCGGGCTCAGCAGTCTTCTATTGTTAAATGGAAGTGGTATATTCAGAGTCATGCGACCAGAGGGCCTGAAGGGGTGGGCCACGTACACGAACAGGTGGCTTACCATCCCAGGTCAGGAACTCAGTTATCGGAGGAGGGGGATGGTGGCTCCAGTCAGTATGATGAGTTGAAGGCAGTCACTTTACCACTAGATCCCCATGATCACCCTCTTCGCCTGTTTACTGATTCCTGGGCTTTGGCTAATGGACTTGTGGTATGGATGCCTGATTTGCAAAAGAACAACTGGATGATACATGACCGCCCAGTATGGGGCAAAGAGTTGTGGCAGCTGTTGTGGGATGCTTCCCACCATCGTGAGATAACCGTTTATCACGTTGATGCCCATACCAATATGGCGACTAACATGGCTCAACATAATGCAGTAGCAGATCAGCTTGCCACTATCAGCTGTGCTGATACCGTCCCCCTGGCTCAATGGGCACATGAACAGAGTGGTCATTTGGGGGAGAAGGGATCAGCTATGTGGTCCCGTACACATGCTTTATCCGTCCATCAGGATGATGTCCGCATGAACGTACGTACATGCCCAGAATGTCGGCTTGTGAAGTTCCATACCGTTCCACCTGGTCCGCATGGCCAAATAAAACGGGGTGCTCACTCAGCTGCGGTCTGGCAAATTGATTACATAGGCCCCATGCTAGACTGTATGGGTAAATATTACGTCCTAGTAATGGTTGACACCTTTTCGGGCCTGGTTTTTACTTTTCCCACCAAGACGGCCGACCAAGCTAGCACTATCCAAGGACAAAACCATTTGATTTATCGTTATGATGTTCCAGAGGAGATTCACTCTGATAATGGCTCGCACTTCTCCGGGAAAGCAATCTGTGATTGGGCAAATGACAACGGTATTTTATGGGTCCACCATATTCCTTATTACCCGCAGGCTGCCGGGTTAGTTGAACAAATGAACGGCTTACTGAAGGAACAAATTCATTTGTTAACATCACTGGGGACCCAGAAGGGATGGTGCCATGTGCTGCAGCAGGCAGTCGACAATTTGAATCATCGCCCTTTAAAAGGAGGTACACCTTTCCACCGACTTCTTCATGCTCCTGAATTACAGCCTATTCCAGAGGAATAACAGTCAATGCCCCCCATCCCCGAACTAGAGAATGTTGGACAAAAAGTATGGGTGGCACCACCAGGTAGTGGCCCTCCTGTAAAAGGGGAAATAGTGACACCTGCCCAGGGTAACACTCGGTGGGTAGCTATTGAGGGACAGGATGATTTAGTCTGTTTAAACACTGAACGCTTATGGTATCGTGAGTGACATGTGTCAGGCTTCTTTGTTCCAGGTTCTCCATTTTACACTCCTGGTGATCTGGCTTAACAGCTGCTTTGATGCCAGCAATTGGATTTGTAATGTCGAGGACGTTCCAAGGGAGTTACCCGTGGGAAACACGGTCCGATGCATTACACCAAGGAAGTCCTCGGTCACCAGCCTCAAGTGCAGCTTATATAAATATGTTATTGTTCAGCATGTTTCAAAATCTGTTCGTGAGCTCCAGTACCTGGGTATTGTGGCCAACAAGGATAATTTGAGCCTTGGTTGGAATCCTTTCTCATGGCTAACTGCTACATTTGGGGGAGTGGGCCACACTATCCTCCGTTGGTTGCTCGCGTCATTGCTTATCTTTGTAATTGTTGTTTTGATTTCTCTTTTTTCGCTCCCTCTGTACTCAAATACTGGTTAGGCCTCGCAAATGACAGATTGTGACCAAGGGGTGGAATGTAATGGAGGATTAAAACCATGTACCCAGATGCTTTTTGCTTATGTGGAACTGACGACACTGGGTCCACACGCAGGTCACCTTACTTTCAGAACTAGCAGATGTAATTAAACTCAGCCATGGGGACTTATCTGAAGATACACTTTGAAATGGAATTCCACTGTGAGGCCCAGGGAAAGCAGTTGTCAAATGCAACACTCTGAAATTGACGAATTGGTCACAACCTGTCTTGCTCGAGAAGTTTTAATAAGTCTTTGTATCTACGAGATAAACCAGGAAGTTATAACATCCTGGTTCCAGAATAATTAATCTTCTAAATTGTAGAATGTAATGTTCAGTTTTGATTTTGACTGACAAATATTAGAAGGAGTAGGCGCATGATTAATTGTTTTTGGGGTATATAAGCCTGTGGTCCTGCTGCTGAAGTTTAGACTCTCCGAGGGGTGGGAACACCCCTTGTCAAGAAGGAAGAACAGCCAGAGTCCGAGCAACGTCCCGGTCGGGGGAGGTGGAGAAGCTGCTACCAGCGCCCTGACAACCTACTACAAGTGTGCAGTTGTTGCCTCGCTTCGGCAGTTGGGACCAGTCCAAGCGTTGATAAGTATAGTTGGGAAGGGCTTGCATATTGTAGTGTGAAATCAGCTTTTGAATTAGTAATAAACATTTGTATAAACTGAACTGCTCTCGGTGTGTGTGTCTATTTTCTTTCGGTAGCTCAAACACTGTGACCAATCTAAAATGAACAAAATGAGAGGTATAAGTTTACCCAAGACAAACGCCTGTACAGAATCATCGGAATTATGACTGGGAAGTAGGACCCTGCAGAGGAGCACTGTGTCTTCTCTCCCCATTTTCCCATCTGCACCAATTTTACAGCAGCCCGAGCAGTGCTGCCTTTTTCAGATCATTGAGTCTGGAGAAAATCTTGCATCAGAAGGGCTTCATGACCTTCTTCCAATACAAGGATTTATCAATGGACAGACTGAGGCTAATCTTGTCCAACAAAATCAAGCTTGATGCCTTGACAGGCACTGTCTACTTAAGGCATACTTTGAGTCATTCCCCTTTCTTCTCCCTTCCGTCAAGAAAAAAGACTTGCATTATGATAATGGTACAGTATGGAGAACACTAACTTGTGTATGAGAGTAAATGATTCCCCCATGGAACTCTTTTCTGCTAACAGAAGACAGCTCACGCCAGCTGTTGGACTGTAAGTTGAGTAGTTAATTATTATGGATAATGGATTATAATTAAAAGATATTTGAACCATAGATAATGTCTAAAGAATGTTACCTCACCAGCAATACATTATTGTGAAATCCAGAGGGAAAACTTGACAAATATTTGGATGAAGCATACCATATAATGTTTAGTTGTATTACTGCAAGAATTAAAATATTTATTCTATTAAAGGAAATTTCCATAGATTATTCCATGGGGCAGTATAGTTAGCATAGCAGTTTTAGCACAACCCTGTTACAGTACCAATGACCTGGGTTCAAGTCCCGTGCTGTCTGAAAGCAGTTTGTACATTCTCCCTGTGTCTGCCTGGGTTTTGACTGGGTGCTCTGGTTTCCTCCCACCCTCCAAAAATGTATGGGAGTTGCAGGTAAATTGGATGGCACGGGCTCTTGGGTTGGAAGGGCCTGTTACCTCACTGTACATCTAAATTAAATAATTTATTAAAATGGCAAATCAAATGCGAAACTTATCTCCACACTCATACTAACCAAGTTTAGGGTCTGTGTCCAATCATCCTGTGCCTTCAAAACTCAGAGCTGGGCTGTGAGGAGCAGCAAGGCTTATAAAGTGAACAATAATCTGGGGTACTGATGAGGCTTTGTCTCCAGAATGCCTGACAGCCCATAACTAGAGACTTGGGTCAGAGAATCATCTCGTCTTAAAGTTGCCAAAGCTCTACAAGAGTTTTTAAATGTTTCCCACACATTAAGACATTAAATATAAAAATAATTAGAAACATATTAGGATAATTTAATGCAGTAAAATAATTAAAAGAAAATAACCGAACAAAGCCTTTTCCTTGACAACCCTCAGGTCAATAACTCTGCAGTCATGGAAGGAATCAGGCCAACGTGCATGGGGTTGAGATCTGGTACTAAACTCCATATGGAGGCCATATGGCGAAACTTAGGTAATATATCTTTACCTCCATGTTCCCTGCATGTTTATCTGCTAATATATTGGGCACAAAAGACTTCTATTGCAACAATGACTGCCAATGCCATGTTATGTAATTCAATGGTGAATTCAAAGACAACAATCTCAACACTTCAATTTTTAAGGCAGTTATTTGTGGCAGGACTATTTGAAAGAAAAGTAAATAAGGTGTGCATCTCTTTGAAATATGGAATACACCTGTAGGTGCAGAAGTAGGTTATTAAGTCCTTTGTTCCTGTGCCCTCACGTGACACAGCAAAGTATGTGTGTAATATCTACATCTGAAATTTTATTCCATTGGTTTTATTATGTTACGATGTTGCACACGTAATAAGCACAGCAAAGAATGAATTTCTTTCCTGACTCTGTGGGTACACATAAAGTGGGCACTTAGAAAATGGAGTAACTAGCATGGTTTTTGATTTGTCAGCTTCAGACAGGAAAAGTATTCACCCATACTTTTGTACATGTCTTCCTCCTCATATCTTCAGTGAAGGAGCAGACCTAAAGAAGTAAACCATTTAGTTTATGCCAACCATAGTACATCCTATTTCTTGTCAATGGTGCCCTGCACCATCTGGAGGTCACCCTGTGAGTCATTTATTGTTACTCTCATGCAGAATGAAGAATAAGTTGCATAATTTTCTTTGCCACCTTTATTGTGACCAGGTATCCAGCCTTGACTTATTAATTCAGCCCTTAAGGTATGAATGAGCTTTGACTGAACTGTGAGTCAGTTTGATGAGGACTATTGTTATAAAACATATTAATCATTAGGTTCTGAAATGCATTTTCTGTGTCCAATAATATTATTAGATGTAAAAATATGCATTTATGTTCTGGAGGGTTAGGGTTAGGCCTTGCAAAATGAAACTTTATTATTTATCTAAGTAACCCTTAACTATTCAATCCTGACTGCAAAAATGCATCAGTGCTGACCAATTTGATAGCTCTACCAATGTAGACACTTCCATTAATTTCACTTATTCCAGCCCCTGCTCTGGGCACTAAAACATGAAATTTATATGCATTCATGTTTCATTCAGCATCTTAGAATTATTTTGACATGTGTTCAGAGGAGCTGAACATGCAAGGAAACTGCTCAGCAAGTTTTAACATGCTTAAATATTGGTGTTAAAGTACATAGAATACAAATCCTTAATTGTCTAGAGAAATGCAAAGTAGAATGGGATGTAATCATGGGGAGCATTAATAAGCAATACACTGCAGAGTCGATTTATGTGACCTGTCTAGAATTTCTTCAGAAAATCAAAGGTATCATGAAATCAACTCCATGAAATCAAGCTAAATTTTGACCGATAGCCTTGGAAATGTGCAATTATAGCTCATCAGTCACTGCATTATTGATTGTGAATTTGGAGAAGTCCAATCCATGCTGATAAAATGCAAATTGACTGGAGATGAGGTAGGAAAGGATGCACTGTAGTTCTCCAGCTGTGACCGATGGCTTGATGCAGTCATTTACAAAACAAGCTCATGCTTTCACTGATGCATTTGAGATTTTTAAAAATGTACCATTTCTTTTCAATTTCTGACAAGTTGCCAGGCAATGTAAATATCTCTTAACTAACTAATAATGGAACTGGTTTGCATTATTATCTACTTAAATTCTAATTACCAAAGGATGGGCTGTAACAAGAAGAGAAAATAAAAGAGATAATTGTCCATGTGCACACTTGTGACAGTACATTTTTTTTATATATGCTGGCTAGACACTTTGGAAAATTGCTGCTTGCAAGATCCTGTATAAGAGAACTGGTGGATGGACAGTTTTAGGCTGTCCACCTATGACTTTGCCGATTTAAGTGGATGAGACTTTTCACCACTACATAGAAACAGATATTGTATATTTCATTCTTTTTACATTGGGTTTCCTCTCAGTTTGAATTTTCAAGCCATTGATTTGCAGAACTGTTTATTTACTGTGGTAGTCAATTAAGGATACAAACTTGCAGAAAATGAATTAATGGACAGACTTTATTAAGGTCTGATACGACTTCAGCCAAGTGCAGTTACAAATTTTCTAATCATCTTTATTATTTAGTTATTCTGTTGAAATATTGGCAATACGTTATAATAACATTTACATTTATAAGGAACATTTCAGTTCCATCATAATCCCTTCCTCATAATGTAACGTAGCTTCCTGGATGTCATTGTAGATGAATTGTAGCCACCAATATTTCATTAGTATGCTTTTGCCCTTCCACATATTTCTCAAGAATACTTTATGGTGTATTTTCATCAAAGGGAATAAGGTAGGAGAGAGGCGGGGAATTAGAGTGAAAACTTTGTCAAGGAATTCTCTCTTCTCTCTTGTGCCTCTGGTAGCCACTGGTTTGTTTAGCAGTGTCAGCTGTGGATGTGGAGGCCAATCCTGGAACGGCAGGTTCTGCCACAGTTGCTGCAGATATAGGGCATCGTTGAGTTGTTGTCCGCTGTGCTCTTGGCTTAGCTCTCCGCTCTTCAAACTGGCTCAAGATCACTCTTTCGCCTTCCTCCATGAAGAGGACCTCGCCATTTGTGGTCGTCATCTGCTGTATCCTCCCAACACTCTGTGCTGATTTTTAAGGCTTTCATGTCGTGCTTGCAGAGGTCCTCGAAGCGAAGCTGGGGTTGACCAACGTTCCTCTTGCCTATTTCAAGGGATTACCAGATGACATTAAAAAGTAGGGAAGGAGATAACAATAGGGAGTGCCAAAGGAGGAGGGGGTGGTAAGAGTAAAAGAGAAGGATTGTGTAGGAGATGGGCTTAATGTTGGAGAAGATTGTTGAGGAAGGTTAGAGTGGAAAACCCTGTTGGCAATAATCGCAATATTAAAAATAGTTTTTGAGATCGATTGTCAGAGTAAATATGTGACATCACATACCCTGAGATTCCTTTTCCCACTAATTGGCAGTGCAAAAAACAAACTGCCCACAGTGTGCACATGCAACTATCAAATGTTTGTTCTAAGAATGTGCACTCATGGCTTACTCCTTGGAACAATGTGACCAATATTTGGTTTGGACTAAGCTGCAAAGAAACTTTGCATGAAGAGAAATGTTGTTCTGATCTTGATTGAATGGAATTCACGTCAGGTGTGGAAGGGTGATTCGCTTACAGGTATGTCCGGTTGAGTTTCTCAACAGGTTGGATTCCATCTCGAAACAGTTGCAAATTTAATCACATTTTAAGCATTTGAATTTCTAGGTTTTCCACTACAATGGATTTTTAACTTCCTTTCTCTTTGGGGTTCTTTTCTCAATTATTTTAAAAATTTATGATTAATTATTTATGTTTTCTTTTCTTGACCCAGTGTTATTAATGTTATTAGCAGTGGACTCCAAGGGTGGGGCTAGATTCTTAGAAAGAAAAAACATATATCGCGAAACTATTTTTTCCATTTTAATAACGTGGGTTCATGTCTACCTTGTTCACTGTTATTTATTTACTTTATCATTATTATCACATGTACCTATGTAATTGGTGTATGTAAAAAGATTGAAAAAGGAATTTCTAGACTTTCAAATGAACTTTTGTTTCTCTCTGTTGACCTGCCTGAAAGAGGATTGAATGTCTTCATCAAAATGGAATGTTTTTCCAGTTATCCACCCAGTTCAGCAAGTGGACAGACAATGACAATGACCTGCTACTATTTAGTTATGAATGAACACAAAGGCATTTCTAACTAAGTTTCTAACTATATTTCTTAAAATATAAACCAAAATATTATTAGTCCTGCCTACACTAACTGTCATCGACAATAGTAGCATGTGTTTTACTTGGCAGTCTGGATAGATAGACATTTACTACTAACTAATTGACAATTTTATTTATCCATAACATGTTGTGTTTAAGATATGGCCTTCACACTTTAGACAGCATTTCAAATATTGTTACTCATGCAAAACAGCTTCAAAGAAAACAGTTCTACCCTTCAGCTGAACATTTGTATGCAGTTTCATTTGGGCGTTGATTGACCTTCAGGTCTTACAAATAACAATGGTTTGGCAGATTTTTCTACTTAGGCCTTGACATCACAAGGAGTTGTTGAACACATGCCAGATTAGCAACTAAACATTATATCTGTTGTGCAGACCACCAGCTGAGAATACTGCAGTAGACAGGCCAGTTCTGACATTATTTTGCTGAAAATGTATCCTGGTCGGTGAAAATATACTATATTAAAACCTAAAGAAAATGGGGATAAAGACAAAAAGACTTGATTTATTATGGTCCTTCCTTGTTTTAATAGGCATATTGCACTTTCTATAATCTATATATGTTATTGCAAGCAGAATCAATTCTACACTATCAATTCTCTAGTTGGGTGATTGCACAGCAAAACTTTCTAGAAAATTAATCATTTACAGCTTTGTGCCAATATAAAGATAGCAAACAGGTTGAGGAGAATATTCAAGTGGAGAATATTTTATTGTATAAAACTAGAATAAAGATGGAGTGGTGGATACTTGAGAATAAATGTAGTTAAATTATCTTATTATTAAGCACTTCTTCTTTCCCTTGCAGCTCATTGGATTTGTCTACGCCTGTTATGTTATCAGTGTTTTTACAGAGGAAGAAGATAGCTGTAAGTAGTTGTGTGTGAAACTGTTAACTGGTTAATTGGAGTGAGGCATGGTATGTGTAAAATGAGCCAGCTGTAGCAGCTCTCAGTGAGAAAAGGAACTGGAATCACTTCTTTCAAACCCATGTGAATTATAGGGTTCACCTCCAATGACTTCTGGCATTGAAGAAGAGCTGTCAGTCACACAACTACAGCAGCTGCACCAAATCTCTCACTGATTAACATAACATAACATAACAATTACAGCACGGAAGCAGGCCATTAGGCCCTTCTAGTCCGCACCGAACCAAACACCCCTTTCTAGTCCCACCTCCCTGCACAATGCCCATAACCCTCCATCTTCTTCTCATCCATAGACCTGTCCAACCTTTTCTTAAATAATACAATTGACTCCCGGAAGCTCATTCCACACGGCTACCACTCTCTGAGTAAAAACGTTCCCCCTCATGTTACCTCTAAACCTCTGCCCCTTAATTCTTAACTCATGTCCTCTTGTTTTAATCTTTCCTCCTCTTAACGGAAATAGTCTATCCACATCCACTCTGTCTATCCCTTTCATAATCTTAAATACTTCTATCAAATCCCCTCTCAACCTTCTACGCTCCAAAGAATAAAGACCTAATCTGTCCAATCTCTCCCTATACTCTAGATGCTTAAACCCAGATTGGTGTGTGTGAGATGCATTATTAGAATACAAAAAAATATTATTCTAGCAACTTGTACAGATGCTGCATTTGAGTAGTTCTGTTTCAGTTTTATCGAGGAAAAATAAACAATGGATGCAAAAATAAAATTCAGAAAGCATTGAATGTCCATCCCCAGCTTCAATGTTGTTTGACAAAAGAGTTTGCCAGGCGAGAGAGAATTGCAATCACAAATGTAACAGGCAATTTCTAGGCCCTGGGCAAATGTGGGTTGGGGATATAACTGAAAGTCCAAGAATATGGATCTCAGTATTTTTTCCTTACTTTTGGTTTATCTATTTTGTTTCCACATTCAGGAATTCCTACTCAAATAGTTCCATCCTGTTCTACCTTCCATGCTAATTTTTTTTAAAAACCTATGCCTTTGATCACCTCTCTAATTCTTCTTGATGTCTGAGCCTGAACTTCATTAATGATACAGAACTATGTGGGCTATTTGTATGGAGGAGAATGTAAAGTTGTTTCAAAGGCGATGGAGCCAAACAAAAGATACAGGCAAGAATAATATGTGCAGTTTGATACAGAGTAATATGAGGTCATCCACTTTGATTGGGGGAAAAACAGAAGCAGGCTGGCTTTAAAAGGGTGACAGCTTGGAAAATATCGATATTTCCAGAGATCTCGGAGTCCTTGAACACAAGCCACTGATGGCCAACCTGCAGATGTAACAAAAATTAGAAAGCAAAGTGGTACACCTGTCTTCATCACATGAGGATTTTAAAACTGGAGTAAAGGTGTCTCAAAACAATTATGTGGGATGGCTGCGCTATTGCCCACTTAACATAAATGGAAATATAAGCATTGGAAGGAATCAAAAAATATTCTCCGGACTGGTTGCTGGGATGGCAGGTTTTCCATATGAGGAAATAAGACCTATATTTTCAAAGAGTTTGCAAAATTCTAATGTGTCCTCATTGAAAGTAACCAAATACATTCAATGCTCAATGGACAGATGAAGGGGTGATGTTTGCAGTGGGTCAGGGCTTTGGAATCAGAGGCCATAATCTCAGAGTAAATGTTCATAATGATTAAACAAACACTGCAAATGTCAATTGTGGTCCCTTATAAATAATTGGTATGTTTAGTATTTAGTGAATCAAGTGAAAGTTGTTTGATGTTCTCTAAAAACGCTGCTAGAGGTAACTTGATTCACTTCAATAAAATTGCTGTAATAATCAAAATAATAAATGGAAGGCAGCCATTGATCAGCATCTGTTGAAGCTTCATTAGTTGTTGAACTTCCAGTGGCCAGCAATTTCAATTCCCTATCCCATTCCCTTGCTGGCCACATGCACTGCCAGAATGAGACCACTCGCAAATTGGAGGAACAAATCCTCAGCTTCCAACTAGTCACCCTTCATCCGGGTGGCATTAATATTGACTTCTCTGGGTTTCATTAACCCCACCCCCCCTTCCCCCAGCACTCACTCACTCTCTTTCTTTCCCCCTTTTCCCTGTCTCCTTTCATACAAACATAATGAATTTTCACCTCTCCTCTTATCATATCTTTTGTTGGTCTGGAGACCTCCCCCAGCCAGCACAGTCTCCATTCTGAAATTTCCTTGTTTTTTGCTCATTCTGAATATTCCTTGAAAAAAGGGTTCAGGCCTGAAATGTCGGCAATACAGCTTTGTCTCCTATGGGCGCTGAAAGTCCGCCTGGGTTCCTCCAGCATTTCGGCGTGTTTTTACTGCAATCTCAGCATCTGCAGACTTTTGCGTGTTTCACTCTGTTGAACTTCAAGCCGAGTAAACATCACAAGGACCAGTTCAGAAGCAGCCACAGGTTGTTATTCAGTGAGGAATCAAATTGAGTCTCCTGAGTGTTTTTTTTAAAATGAACATAATGTACAAGGGAATCTATTGTTTAAAGAACAAGCAGTGAGATCAGGTGTTGCATAAAGAGCTAATGAGGGGATGTAGTTTAAACTCTTTATCATTAATCTTGTAGATTAATTTCACTCCGTGGTAAATTTGTTGGGGCGAAGTGCAGTATTGTGCAAGATAAACTGAAAATAAATCTCAGGACCACAATATTTTTCATGTTTCACTTTACCTTCATTTGGCATGTTATTTGAACAAATATGTCTTAGTGATAATTATAGTCTTGGATTACTTCTAATGTTTTTCTTAGACCTGAAACCATGTTAAACATAAACAATGTCTTCTAGATCTTCCACTTTTTCTTTTGAAAAAGTAGCATTAAGTCACTTCTAAATGACAAGCATTTACAAAAGTGCGGCGCAGAAGGTGTGTGGAAAGTGATTAAGTATGAGGACCGATGATCAAAGTTCATCAGCCAAAACCATTTTGATCATTAAAAATAGTTAAAACGTTATTATCTTGTGGGTGTAGCTACATATTCTATTTCTGCCAGTGGATAATACTCTTTTTTTTTTACGAGCTTTGTTAAAATCATTGGGATCCAAAGTTGTACATAGTGATCATCCTGCTTTAATATAATGACAATTGAACTTAACTGAGCAGTTGTTCCCAAAGTCACAATACCTTGTCTGAGCATACCTCTTAGTACTTATTTCAACTTATTCCTTAAAGCTGAAATAAAGATGGACCAACTGCTTCATTAAGACTCATTTGATATTTTCCTTATGTTGTCCAATTCTATCACTGGACATAAAAGGATCCTTCAACATTAAACACTCTTTGGTTTATGGAGGACTGCGGTGGATTGTGTTAAATTGTATGATACCTAATATCCATGTTTAAATAAGCTTTGCTGTCCACCAGAGGCATTATCATCATGCTATCAATTTCTATACCTAAGATGGGAGGTAAATTTGCATTTAGGTTTGGAATTTTAAAATAATAATTGCAAGTTTAAAATTATTTGTTGTAATAATGTACATGAATTAGAATTGCATCATACTGAGCTCCACTGTCTCTATCATTCAACTGAAAGCACTAACCTTAATGACCACAAAAAAAAGTATTCCTGATTCTAAAGAAATTGTTATGTCTGGTGATGTATCTGTTAACAATTCTTTTCCATAGAATTTCTTTGCAAAATGATTGCTCTTTCCATACTTGTTACATATTTTACGATTTCTATTTTTTTAATTACTCACTTAATGATTTTAACGTGCTGTCTGCCATATGACAAGACTTGTGTTTTTTTTCTAAGGTTTGGTTAGTTTCTCAAAACTACCCTTTCCCCACTCCCGTCTGCAAACCCAAACAGATCTGTCTTTGCGTATTTCTTCCTGTATAGCTGAATGAAGTTTTCAGTAAGTTTTCATATTGCTGTTCCAATCAAGTCACATGTTACTCCAGTTTCCTGGTTTCTCCTGTTAAACACATGCCCTTAAAAGGAAAGTGTTTGATCAGTTGTACAGACACAACTTTCTAACTACCTGTACTATCTTGTATTTATGCCTTCTTATCCGTACGAAGTAACCTTTAACATTTTCTACCCATCACAGTAAAATGTGTTGTTACCTGGATACTTTCCCATCTCCTGCTGCAACTTCATTGCCGCAGTGTAGTTTTGCCAAGCTTACTCAAAGATCCTACATTTTTCTGGAATATTTCCATAATGAATTTTGAAAAGAAGAACACTTTTTTAAGTCATAATATGCACAGAGTTTCATTTAGGAATAATTCTTAAAACAACATGGACAACTCTTAAACTGTTCACCAAAATTGACACCTTTAAACAATCACCTTCCACCTGTTGTAATTTCCTCTTTAGTCATTAAGGATATCAAAGGTTTGTTACAATGAGCATGGCCAACATTTGTTACAAAGGGAAATAATGTTTGATTGAAGATAAACTATATGACATTCAGTATCTAGTCATGGCCAGATTTTTTTTTGCTTCCTCACACATTAAAGAATTATCAGGATAATGCAAATTCAAACCTGACCAGCTATTGCCACATTGTTTACTCAGTGATGCCAGAATTTTTATTAAACAGATGCAGAACTGAAATGCCTGATTTAAGATCAGTTAACACAGGGGCTTAGAGAGTTGAGTTAAGACCATTCAGGGAATTGAACTCACAAGATTCTGGTTGTGAATCAGCAGTGCATTTGGCAATATATTTTATACAGATTCATCTTTCCCTAGTTCTGAAGTTAAATACTTTCGAACGGTTTGAGGAAAGTGAAACAACAAAAATCATCCAATTAAAAATCTCTAACAGTTCATTTAATGCCACTAGTTTTAATTATTTTCAAAATAATGTTTCTATTCTATATAAACAAAAGTTTTTTTTAATGCTGGCAATGAGCATGCCTGGCATCAGGACGGCGAGAAAAATCATAATTGCACTCATGAAAATCATGACTTCTAGCTACAGATACTTACTTTGAAAAATTGCCTCAATTTTTCCAAAGGTGTTTTGTAAAAACAAGGCCCTTTGATAGGTTTTGTAGGAAAAAGTTAACACTGAGAAGCAAATAATTATTTAAGCCTGTACGGAGCCAGAGGGTGATGATATTTGAAACACTTGGCGCTCTCTCTATTGTCTTCAGGATGTAGAGCTACTGAAGAAGTTGCTCACGGTTTTATAAGAAAGTCATCAGAACGTGGTTTTGTTTGGAGCAAGAAAAGAATCAACAATCTGGAGATTTATTCTTGAGAAAAAGCCATGGAGTAACTAGACAGCAAGATTTTAAATTATCGAGGGATTTAATAATTATAGTACGTGTGGAGAAGCTGTTTTCACTTCTGGAGGAGACCAAAATTAGTTTGTTTATTGTATAAGTACACTCAATGAAACAGCGTTCTCTGGTCCTTGGTGCAAAAAAATTCAAATACACACACATGCATAACACACATACATATGAATGATACATATGCTACATACACACAAATAAATAAATGTTGTTAAATAGTAGAGAATTTATCAGTTGTTCAGCAGTTTCACTGCCTGTGAGAAGCTGTTTCTCAGCCTGGGGGTCTTGGCTTTGATACTCCTGTATCTCTTTCGCAACAGGAGTAGCTAGAAAATGCTACATGTGGGTGGTATGGGTCCTCAACAATTTTGCGAGCCTTCGTCAAACAACGATCCCAGTGGATCACATTGATGTGGTGGGTGGGAGCAGGGGAGACCCCAGTGATCCTCTCTTATGCCCTCTTATGGCCCTATGACTGTACTCCAATCCCATGCTCTTTTTGGAAACTTTACTGCACTATAATGCAGCCAGCCAGTACACTCTCAATAAAGCTCCCATAGAAAGTTGACAGGGTGGTGGCCAGTAGCCTTGCCTGCCTTAGTCTTCTCAGGAAGTGTAGTTGCTGTTGTGCCTTTCTGAAAAGTGAGATGTTTCGTGTCCAGGATAGGCCACTTCTTAAGTGGCCTCCGAAGAACTTGGTGCTCTCCACTATCGAGCTATTAATGTGTAGTGGAGGGTGGTTGTCCCTGGTCCTCCTGAAATCCACAATCATCTCCTTTGTCCTGTCCAAGTTGAGACTCAGGTGGTTATTCTCGCACCATTTCATGAGATTTTCCATGTCTCCTCTGTACTGCGACATCATTGTTGCTGATGAGGCCGACTATTGCAACCTTCATGACTGTTGGAGTTGGATCTGGCAACGTAGTCATGGGTCAGTCGCGTGAATTAGTGCTATTTGTACAGGGCAGTCAGTAAGAATTTCATTGGGAGATCAGGAATGGTTGTTTTTCCCCCTGAATTGTTACAAAATGAAATTTGATTCCATAAATAGATGAGATGATCGGTACCGATATATTTAAAGGGACTTTAGATTTAAAAAAAGGATAAGATTAGCCCCATTGCAAGGTGACTTGGGTGGAATACAGTAAAAAATCACTGGAATCCAGCACCTACGGCGTTTAGTAGATGCCGGATGAGTGAATTTTCAGGTCGCTTGTGATTGGTGGAACTGACTACTAGGGGGGGTGACAATTTTAACCTTTTGTATTTTTTACCTGTTTATTTTCTATGATTTTTTTTTGCCGGTTACTTGAATTCTGGATATCGAGGATTTTACTGTATAAATATCAGGACAGGCTGTTTAAGTTGAATGGTTCATTTTTGCACTGTGCTTTTTGAAAAAATCTTTGTATTTACTTCACAGGGCCACTATACTTTTTATTACCCTAAAGGAAATGGTACATCTTCTTGATAGTTTTTATTTTCCTCAAGTATTGGCCAGTTTTTTTTTGTTCCGTGTTGCATAATTTCTCATTTTTACCCACGGCCCTTAAACCTAGGATAGAGCCATGTTATTAAACCAATACGTCACATCAGCTTGCACTGGTTGTTGGTCCCCAAAGCAGAGAGAAACATTGAACCAATGAGCAAAGTAAATCTGTACCACTATTATCTCGGCCACGTTTTACAACCTCTTCTTGTCTGCTTTCACAAAAGTTAACAACAGTCTTATTTTCTTGCAACTTTTGGCCTTACAGTTCTCAAACACCTTATGTCATTCAGCCCTGAACCATAAAATCAGGGGTCCCCAAACTTTTTAGACCCCTTCATGGAATACTTAATCCCTCCTCAACCACCAGGCATGGAAACCCGGCACTGGATGGAGGTGGGAGGGGGAACTACCAAAGGTACAAAGAACATATAGATCTTTCTTTTATGCTCATTCCGTCTTCTCATTTGCTCTCAACTTATTCAAAGGCCAAAGCCAAGTACAGACAACACAAATACACTGGGAGAGGTTGGCCCCCAATGCTGTAGGTGTAGGTCCATGGATCCACCCCTGCTTACCACAAAAGTTCAATCGACCTCCCCCTCCCCCCGGCATTATCAACCCTTGGATAGTCTCATCAACTGCCAGGGGTCGATATCGACCACTTTGGAGACCCCTGACGTAAATGCATCAGTGATGCTTTATTGCTCATCCCAGATGAGGGATGTCCATGTTCTGGAATAGAATTTTTTTCTGTTCATTAATACCACTAATTTTCATGCAGGTTCTGTATCACACAGTCAGGTATAAAGTTTTATATAATCCACAAAAACCTCTATTTATAGCAGTCCGGGAACATTTTCAGTACTCTATAGCTTTGCTGTTACACTGTCTAAAATTTAAACGTGAGAGGTAGGATGGGGTAATTCTATGGAACCATTCTTTCAGATTCAGTAAGAATCGGTATTGATATTGTAATTATAGTGTTGCCTTGCTGTTATTTTCCAGAGAGGACTACAGTAATTTGTGATTGCTAGCATCAAGTGTGTGCCAGAATAGTTCTTCTTCTTTTCTTTGGCTTGGCTTCGCGGACGAAGATTTATGGAGGGGTAATGTCCACGTCAGCTGCAGGCTCGTTTGTGGCTGACAAGTCCGATGCGGGACAGGCAGACACGGTTGCAGCGGCTGCAGGGGAAAATTGGTGGGTTGGGGTTGGGTGTTGGGTTTTTCCTGCTGGTTTAATTTATAAGGTTCATGGACTTGTGCAGACAGATGCAGCAGCAGGGTCCTCCCACCTTCCCCGCCCAGGCTCTACCTGCAACCATCCTGCTCCCTTTGTTCCTGAACTCCCTTAAAAATTGTACCAGTTTGTGAGAGATGGGAAAACTGATCTAAAATTATGAACATGAAGGAAACTAAAATTCATACATCAGTTAATGGCTGTAACCAGTACAAACAGGATGAGCTTGGGAATTAGGATGCAGGAAAGTCAGCACGATTAACCTAAGAATCTTCTAGTCTTTGTGACAAGACCATAAGACTAAGATAAGGAGTGGTAAGGAACAATAGAATGTAGGAAGTTGAGGTAGTCTGGATCAGATAAGGGTCTCCTAGCCCTGGACAGAAGTACCAAGTCCTACATATCTAATTAGCTAACCATACACAGATTTATACATATTAAATTAGCCAACCCTAGACAAGATGAGCCAACTCTGCATATCAAGAGACTGTAGCCCTGTGAATCAGGAATAAGGACAATAACATGAAGGGACACCCACAGGATACCCCCTGGTCCTCCAAGTATACTGAAATTGCACGTAGGGAGGCAGGATTGCCTAATGCCAAACCTCTCCAGCAGGAGGCAGAAGAATGTAAGGGGGAGGGTATTCCTATACTGAAATCAACTGTATAAAAGTTGGGTGAGCCCCAGTATATGTGTGTATTCCCAGGGTAAGGGGAAGCACCCAACTTTGCATTGTTGCTGTAATAAATGTTCTTTGTTCTCAATTTTTGTCTCGAGCAATTTCTTTAAAGGTACTTCTATTTCTAACAAATTGTAATCTGGTACTTTTAGGTAGTAATATCATGGCTAAGAGAGGAAATTAAGCCTGACTGTGTCATACTTCCAGTGATCATGTGATAGAGCATAGTTGACTAATCAGGTTGAAGTGATATTGCCAGTTTCAAGCTGACTTGCAGCAGTTTCTGCAATTGAGGCCCATTGGAAAGGAATAAATGAGATCATGTGAATAAACCTCACAAGGCCTGGGTTTGATTTCAGGTAGAGAATATCCGTGGCAATGCCTAAAAATGTCTTAAAAATGCTCTGTTACAGATATATTTCAAGGTTGCAAGTGCAGTGACCCTGTTGACTCTCTTGAAACGTTGAAGTCCAGGATAGATAGTAGGCAGTCCAAGTGTGGAAGTGTTATGCATTTGTGTGGATGAGAGTGTTCGACAGCAGGCTTCCTCATGCACTTATCAGGTGCCTATCTGTCCATTTCTTTGAAGACATGCATGTCTTTGTATCAGTGCAAATAAATAGACAGCCAGCATTTAGTTTATCTATTCTGGTAAAAGTGCTTCTTTTTAAAATCCTTGTTCTTTATTCTATACTAAATGCCACAATTGTAGATGTCATAAGTGCAGTTGATTTTAATGCAGTTGGACAAATAAGAAATGACGTGCCTATCATGTTAAAATAATCAATAGGCACTTTTACACATCTGCTGAAGAGCACAACATTTCAGGAAATGTTCTGCTCCGGTGACGGTGTAAGAACATTGATTATTTATTATGTAAATTTCATCCCATAATTTTTCCACTGGGACCCCCACGCATTTTTACAGGGCGGCTGCAGTGTAAATTGACCACAGCCACTCCGTAAGAAACAGGCCTAATGAATACGACGTTCCCCCTCCAACAAACTCCGCAACACAGGAAGGCTGTGTAAAAGTGCCCCTGTGTAAAAGACCACATCGGGACACACCAGAGGTAAGGATACTAATTTTTTTTGGATATCAACAAGATTCATCTTCCTCGACTCTTCTTCTGACCCCATTAGCACATCCTACTTCTTTGTCCATTCCCTTCAAATATATCTGTGGCATTTCCTTTAAACTACCCCCTGCTGTAACAAATTTCATCTCCTAAGCTTTCTGTGGGTCAATTTCAGCTGAATGTTGAAAGGCCTTGGTTCTCATCTCAAATGGAAATAATTATTTCTAAATCAAGCCTTTCATAATCCAGATTTTTTTTCTCTATTTTCTCCTTTTTACAAAATGGAACTCTCACTTTATACTAACATGACAAATCTGGAATGTTAACTATCTTCAATGTGTACAGCAGAATCTCAAGGTTTCTTCAACAGCACTCCCAAACCTTCAATCAGTGCATTAAGGCACCTGCTGTCCCACATCTTCATACTTTACAGCTAATTGCACTCTTTTCTATCTTGAAAATATTCCTATCCAGCAGCAGAGCTGGATTGCCCATTTTATGACTGCGGTTGTTCAAGAGGTGGTTCACTATCAACTGCGCACAAACATTTCGGGATTGGCATTAAGTACTTGCCAATAGGATTTGCTACGATCAGAAATGGAGTTATAATAACTGTCAAACATCAAAGTCAAATGCCACCTTGGCAACTTTAATCCCATTTGGAACCATACGATGCATCTTAAAATAGAGGGAATTGAAATCATTGATCTGTCATGCAGCATTCAACATTTCATTTGGAAAGTGTTTAGTTGCCTGCTTGAATTTGCAACATTGGCAATGATGTATCATGGTTCTTATAAGGTGTTACATTTGAATTACTGGAGCAGAACTCTTTCTGAACTATTTCAAAGAATACTTTCTCAGTTTATTGTAAAACTTGTAATTTTTTTAAAAATCTGCATTTTCTTGTACTTCCCCAACTTTGTTTAAGTTTTCATTTTAAATTCTTGCCCAGTTTGTTATATTTTTATTTAAAATTGCTGTTTGGTCACTTCTTTTAACCATGGAAAGGTGTTCTTCATACATCTTATTTATTTACAATTCTGTTGTGATTTCAGTTGATTTTATAGGTGGATTTGATTCATTCTCCGTCTACCATGTGCCTCAGAAACCCTCTCATGTACTTTTAAAGCCAATATATCTGTAAGTAATTACGCATGGCTTTTTGTACTGCAACATGCAATTTTTAACAGTTCTATTTTCCATTTTAGTAACCTTGCCTGAGTAAGAGCTGGACCTAATGGAAGGGGTACTGACAGATTTTACAGGATTTAATTTTACAAGTTCCTGCTCCAGTAGCCACTGATTTGCAGGACAGATTGGAAGGTTGAGTTTTCCCAAATGTTCAATTTGAATGAGGCATTATGGGTTTTAACAAAATCACATCCTTTCCCTTTGTCCAGATATAATGTCCAACTCTTTGTTTTCAGACTCGTTTCTTAAATTGTATTTTTTTGAAAACAAGTTTCAGTGTTGAAGAATACCCCTTGACAAGAGTTTTTTCAAAAAGAATATGTTTAGTTGACGGACACATCATGGAATGGACTTTCAATTGTATTTTTTTGAAAACAAGTTTCAGTGTTGAAGAATACCCCTTGACAAGAGTTTTTTCAAAAAGAATATGTTTAGTTGACGGACACATCATGGAATGGACTTTCAAAATATTTGTAACAGGTTGTATTTTGGATCAAGACTCAACTACATCATTTAAAAACTGCTGATGGATTTAGGCTGAAGTTTAATGATGGTAAAAACCAATTTGTACACATGGAATAATTTGTGTGCAAAAGGGCTATAATCTTAGTAGTTTAAAATGTTTGAAGGATGCACTCACTGTAAGTTAATTCTGAGATTTGTTTTGACCACCCTGGTCCTGATGAAGCTCTTGTGTTGCAAGGGTCCATTCCAGTCAGATGGTTTGAGTTAGGTTCGATACATTCACCATGATCATCATTTGACTTTGCAGTGTTCAAGATCCAATCTATTGTTATGTAATAAAAAGTGGCATATGACACAAAATTGCTGTTGTCTGCTGGAAGACAGACAGGTATACCATCGGCAGAAATTGCCAGTCAGAGAAAGAGAAGCAAAAGAGAGTTCCCCCTACAGTCACTGAGTGTCCGTGGACTCACCTCCAGCCTCACAGAGCCTGATCCATCGGAAATAATAACCATATTACAGATAAAACCATTCCTAGAGGATATGTCCTGAATATTCAATTTTATTTGATCTTTTCAGCCTTGGAATAAGGGAAAGAATATACCCAGATGAAAAATGGAACACAATTCTGATAACTTAATACCACAGCTCCTCAAATATTAACCATCCAAAGGACTTTCCTCAGATCTCAATTCCTGGCCTATATTTCAGTCCTACTTTCTCACCTCACATGATTGCCCACTAAAATATTGTCACTGGCGATGGATTTTGCCGGTTATTATCTGGACAGCATCACCTAATCGTCAACTCTATGAAATTTAATATTGGGGAATGGTGAGAGACTTCTGTAAAGGTTAAAATCTTGTGGTTTTTTTAAAACTCTGTTAATTTTGTTCTTGTCTCTTGAAGAGTTATTGTTTGTAGTGTTACCGTAGTAATAATAACCCCCTCCCCCCCCAAAATCCCAGAGACACTAGATTTACAACCTTCCATTTTACAGGTTGTGGTCAAGCCACGAAAACACATGTAGTCATCAGAAATTAACAAACACAACCCTTGACCCCCCCCCCCCCGGGGAGAAAAGCATTCCCATTAAAACAAGAACACTTCCCCACACAAAGCCTCTTCTTCAAAAAAAGGGAAAGAGAAAAGGGAGAACACGCCCCCTTATACATCAAAAATTCATTTCAGCAAGTCTTCTTGTACAGATGGATGAACTTCAGCAAGTCTTTGACATATTCTTTGGCCTGGACATAATTAGTGAAAAAGACATTCTGTTGATCTGGCAAAAATCTTTTCAATGTGGCTGGATATAGTGTTACCATAGTGACTACGATGTAATATGTCGTAATATCTGCCAAGACTGTCGACTTGCTCATTTTTCTTCAGGACGTGAAGAAGCATGAGCACGAGAATTTTTTCTTTCTGATGTTCCAAACAGTTGATTAGGGTCATCCTAAGGTTTGAGCAAGTCATTAGTCTGGCCGGATATTAGGAGATATTACATCATATGGTAACACTACAAAAAATAGCTCTTAAAGAGACAGGCACAAAATTAACTAAGAGTTAAAAAACACAAGGTTTTAACCTTTACACCTTTCACTAAATGATTACACAGATGGGAAAGTCCTCAAGCCTCATTGCTTCAACTCACAAATGGTTGAAGTTGAGTCTTTCCTGTTGTGGGATTGGGGACAGCAGATTGATTAAGATTGAGCGTAATCCACCTCGTGCCCACCAACGTATGGTTCAGGTTGTTAATAAGAGATTCTGAGCAGGAAAATGTTCCCTCCTCCCCATGAACCAGCAACACTGTTCCATATTACCTGATCAAGACTCCAACCACAATCCAAAGTTGTTGAGAAAACAGAGTGTTTTAAGTTCAGGAGGGAAATCTTTAAAACATAAAATCCAGTTGACTTATAGCACGGTCTCTTATTTCTCCGCAGGTCTACGTAAATGAAAAGACTCTTCCACAACAAGCTCTTCAGCTATCGAAGATCTCTGCTCCAACTATGAAGTAACAAAGCACCAGCTCATCTGATTCTAGTCATCCCATTCCAAAACAATTAATTTTTTGCATATTGCCTCAATTTCTGATAGAAATGCTTTTTCAGTTAGATTGACATTATTCCCCTTATCTAGATTTAAGAATTGCCCATCTGAAAGGAGAGGTCAGGGAATTCAAGCAGTGGCAATATGTTTGCATAGCCATTGATGCATATTAAGGAAAGATGGGGAATTTAGTAATTTTCCTATTTTCCATACCCTGAAAGTAAAGGAGGTCAACATTGGATCCTGAAACAAGTTGGTTTACTCTTCAAATTGCTAAATGGCCATTCATCAGAAGAGCTATTCATTTCCTTCGGATGGAGAAAAATATTGTTTTAGCAGAATTGTTGTTCCAAGTTTGTTCCAATTTTATTTCAAACAAGAGATTCTTCCAATTTCATTCAAGTTTTGATTTTTGAATTAGATATTTCCCATAATATTTGACCATGGAATTGTTTTGAATTCCGATATATCAAAGTCCTAATTTGATGAACCCTGTGCTGGTTTTCAGCTCTTGTTCCATTGTTAAGGACAGCTCTAGAGAGAATGGCAAAGAAAAGTTAATATTTTTGAGAATTTGAACCATCTTGTGGCAATAAAACAACAGCTGATGTTTACACAACATTAACATCAGCACTTTCCCCATTTCATGGAAACTGCAGAACTTTGCAAACTAATTTGAAAGAAAACATACTGGCCTGTGTATAATGCACAACATTAGATTCTGCCACGCCATCCTGAAAGAGGCTCAAAACAATTGCATGATGTTGCTGGCTGGAACTGCATAATGAATATTTGAAAGATCACTGATAAAAAGAGATATTGTGCAAGACACAATGAAGAAGGCAACACTGTCTTAAAAAATGCTATACAATTTCACACCATTGCAGTCCATTAAAAGTTTTAATTTACTACAATAAAATGGAAACGTGATTCAACTATTCAAAGTACTTCACATTCAGTCTTGTGATCTATACCTAGTCAATATATAGACTTTTCAAGAAAGATGTGCCATGTAGTTTAAAGATTAATATTCTGTTTTGAGGATTTGTCAAATTTGGATTGTCACGCGTGTTAACGGGGAGGTTAAATAAATACCTTTGATAGTACAGATTTATTACTTCTCTCTCAGGTTTCCGATTTCTTTTTGAAATGACTGGGTCATCTTTCATTGATTTTTCTGATGTGAACATGTTAATTCACTGACACTATCCCTCAGCTTCCAGCAACATGTTTAGGAATAGTGCAGTGAAGTATGTTTATAATGTCCCTGTCTTCTGCCTTTTGTTGTAATTGAAGTTAAATTCACTGTATTGTCCCATGAAATATGTAAAACATAATGAGAAATGCCACTGAAGGAGCATCTGCTCACTGAAGGAGTAAACAGTATCTGCTGTTTTTTGCAACTTCTTAATTTAAAAGAAAAATGGGGTGGGAAGAGGGATGCAGAAGCAGATCTTGGTGTGCGGGGATGAGAAAGTGTCGATTCTGGTAACGTTACATTTAAGCTACTTTTTGGAGAACGCTGCCATCACCTGGTCAACAAAATATTTACACGGGAGTCATCAGAAATCTGCCCTTTGTGCTAAGCTGTCCTTAATTACCAGCTGTTAGAGCATCAGTGGATATCTGTCTGACAGTAAATCTTTACTAATTCAATTATTAATAGAGACAAGTCAATAAAATTTCTGTAAAATAAAGCTTCAAGGACAAATTTTAAAAACTGAAGTTGCATGGTCAGTTTACTGGTTAGTGCAACCCAACACCCAACCCCAACCCACTAATTTTCCCCTGCAACCGCTGCAACCGTGCCTGCCTGTCCCGCATCGGACTTGTCAGCCACCAACGAGCCTGCAGCTGACGTGGACATTTACCCCCTCCATAAATCTTCTTTCGCGAAGCCAAGCCAAAGAAGAAAGAATGACAGAGTCCCAAATTCGTTCCAGCACTGTCGATAAAGAGTTTGTATCTTCTTCCTGTGTCTGCGTGGGTTTTCTCCGGGTGTTCTGGTTACCTCCCACATTCCAAAGATGTACAGGGCTAGTTGGTTGGAAGGATGTATTTGAGCAGCATGGGCTCGTGGGCCAGAAGGGCCTGTTATCCTGTATTCCTAAATTTAAAAAAAGAAATAAATCAGAGCAGCAATTCTCAAGTCTTCGATTTTGTAGTCCTCAAGTAAGAATAAAATAAAAATTGAATTATTTAAATCTGAAAATAAGAAATAAAGCAAGCTTAATTACTGCATATATGATGAAGCTGGTAGCTTCTAATCTGGTGATGACTTTATTGGCAATAATAGTCTAATGATTGAATTAAACTGACCATTTTGGTCAGTAGACCACTGCATCTACGAGGCCATAGTTTTTGAGAGCTAGCCAGAGCAGGAAGACAGCTTGGAGGAAAGCTGCAGTTCCAACTGGACTGACTTCACTTGTGAGTCAATCTGACATGTCATCTGGGATTTAACATTTTTCAGAAAGCAATATAGTAGTGGAATCTTGTCAGGTCAATAGTGCAAACAGTATTTTACATGTGTTTCAGGTGTCAAAGAAATCGGGGCAGCCGTTTTGTGTTGCAGCTGAGGAAGTCAAGAATAATATACAGTATCACAATATTTAATTCCTCAGTATAAAAGCAGTGAAAAATAAAATTGGTGAGACAGATACAATTGTTGTATTTTGAGTAAGAGAAAACATTCATTAGACGGTTATATTTTGGTCAGTATATTAATTTTTGTTTCATTCTGTTTAATAGTGTGTTTTATCTATAAAAATTATGACTTTACAGTTAGGATACGTGAAAAAATTCCATAGATTTCAATAGGAAGAGGCTTGGACTTTAATAATGTGTAGTCAAAGGTGTAACACTATATAGTAGTAACCAAGTTTCATTAATATCCACACACACCACAAGTTTCATTAAACATGAACGAGAAATGAAAGAAATGTATTAACAATTAAGATCCCTTCAGGCCGCAGATAGGAAATGTTATATCAGCAAAATAAATATATGCTAATATTAGCAATAATTTCTAAGATATAATGTTTCAGATACAAGGGCCAAATGAACAAATAAAGGTCCAAACTCGTTAAGGGACTCCATAACCTTTTTAAACTTTGCGTGCTTTGTCTTTTGTTTCAGTTTAGAAATGATGGGAAGCGTCTGCATTCATTTCACTTATGTCTGGTCTTCATCGTAATTGGCAGGCACAAGAAGATCAGAGGTCAGCTGCTTGGGAGCAGGCATCAAAATGATCATTAGTATTGATTGCAATAATATAAACAATTTCAAGCAGATGTTAACAGTGACCATCTGGAAAGGCAGCAAAATTAACTTGTTTTCAGTAAGACTACTGTACACCAAATGAATTTGGGAAAGGTATCATTATCTTTTATTGAGAATTATATTCGAAAGCATTCCCTAAAATGTTCGAAAGAAATACGTTTCCATTTTCAAGGTGTTATATTTAATAATCATATGTTTGATCATATCCTTTTTATGCCATTACACATGTTATAATGGTTTGGTATCATACCTGGGAAAATGAATGTATCAATATTACAATAATTCTGTGACACAATTATGGCGATGTATATATATGAAAAGATAGAATCCAACCATCAGTTTGTTATTAAATAATGATTGCATCCTGTAATATAATGTACAATTACACAATACTGAGTTTGTTTGAAGTACATTGTGACGTTGCAGATCACAACAATCAGTTGATTGAATGGGAGTCTTCCACTGGTCTCTGTCTTTTAGTTTAACGTCCAGAGTAACAAATTAAAGATTTATGTAGAAACAAAACTTTTAATGAAAACTGTAGGATGTGAATAAATAGATAAGTGTTAATATTTAGGTTGAGGGCAATAGTTTCCCAGAATTTTTTTTCCTTTTTTTAATGCTTCCCATATAAAATGTGATGAACTACAGTATTATTATTTTCATTCCATGGATTTTCAAATTTTTAATTGTATGTGCCATTGTACAGTATTTGTAATTTCTTATATATATTAAACTTTGAAGTTATTTGATATTCAAATTCTTTAATCTATTTTCTCAAAATATCATTCAAGTAGATTTTTGTTAATTTAAAAAAGCATAAAAAGTCATTTCATTCTAGATTTCAACATTTTGATCCTTTCACAAAATGGCAGTAATCTGTATAATATAATAGCTGTGTGATATAACTCAGGTTAAATAATCTCGTTATTGTACAAATGCAGTTTTTTTTAAAAAAACCCTGGTATCCGGAATTCAAGCAAATGGCAGTCTCAAGTAACCAGAAAAAAAAATTGAGGAAAAATTGAACAGTCCGAAGACCTCAACGCAATCTTTCATTATCTGTCACCAGCTCTCAATGATAGATAGCAGGGATAGATAGATAGTAAGGGATTGCTTAAGGTAGTATGTGAGTGGAAAGAAAAAGTTTGAAAACTACCGTTTTAATCGTACCTAATTGACTCGTTATGTGCACAGTTTCAGAACTCCAAAGGAAATGGACCAATGACAATTTTTCTCATGCAAAATATTTCAGTAACATTTGGGTCTGGAGCAGTGATTCCCACTCACATACCACCTTAAGTAATCCCTTACTAATCACGGAGCATCTAAGGGATAGGGATTACTTAAGGTGGTATGTGAGTGGAAAGAAAAATTTGGAAAACCACTGCTATAGATCAATACTTGCAGTAGATTTTTCTCTACAATTTTCTCACACTCTTCTATTAATTGTTTTGTGCAAATAAAAGTAATGTTTGATTGTAAACCCTTGTATCCAGACTCGTCTCTCTCAAACTTGACATTTTCTCAACACAATGACCAGTATGGGGACCAACAACCACAAGCCATTTTTTGGGGGGGAAAAAAGTGGGTATCACATCCCATCAAATATGATATACATGACATTAGATGGCAATGCTGTGTGTTACACATCCTGCCTCTTTTGCTCCTGGAAAGCTGGCTTGTTGTGTAAAAAGACACATTGACCCGGCATTATGCTGGCTTTGTTCGGCTCAACAACCAAAATCAGCTTAATGCCGGGTCTTCCTTACGATGATATCGCAAGATTTCTGCGGTTTTTTAAAAATTATCTGTGTGAGGAACTTGCCTCTTGCATCCCTCCTGCACTTACTCCCAAGCCCCTTAAAATTATGCCATTTCAGCCCTGGAAAAAAGCCCCTGGCCATTCTCGCAATCAATACCTCTTATCATCTTGTACACCTCCATCAGGTCACCCCTCCTCTTCCGTCACTCCAAGAGAGAAAATACCAAAATCACTCCACCTATTCTCATCTGACATCTTTCCAATCCAGGCAACATCATTGTAAATCTCTGCACCCTCTCTATATCATCCACATCTTTCCTGAAATTCAGTGATCAGAACGGAACACAATATTCCAAGTGGGCTCTAACCAAGGTCTTGTACAGCTGTAACATTACCTTGTGGGTCTTGAATGTGATCCCACAGGTAATAAACATAGTTAAACACACCTTCTTACCAACTCTGATAGAACTATCAGTAAGTTGTTTTATCCTTGGTTGTACTGACCTTCTTGAGTGTTGTTGAAGCTGCATGTAAGTGGAGAATATTTTATCACTCTTCTGACTGCTTTGTAAATAATGGAAAGGTTTTGGGTGTCAGATGTGAGTCACTTGTGAAAGGAAAGCCAGCTTCTTGCCTGCTGTTGTAGCTGCAGTATGCATGGATGATTGTAATTATTTGAAATTGAGCACCTCATTCTCAGGGCTTCAATGCAGATGTTCCTCGTGGCATTATCCTTAAACCATTTGGAAGGTTAATGTAGTATAAACTGTCTCCTCCTCCTATTACTTCTTTAATTGTTTAATAACATGAACAATTGACTGTGACAAAGTACTAAGTTATTGCATTAGAAATAATGGAGTTTAAAAAAAACAAAGAGAAAGAAAGCTATTGCTGATGTTAATTTAAAATGTTTAAAAATCAGTCTATTCTATGATATCACTTTTGCAAATAATCTGTACCTGGTAAATGCTCCTGGTAAATGTTGACCATATATGATGCAATGTCCTATTTAAGCTTGGAGAAAATTAGGTACAACATTATCGATAGAAAGTTTCAATGTGAAGAGATGTGGGGCCCATTTATAAAATATTATCATAATTGGAATATTTAATAAGTTTGGATGCTCTGTCAAGTTTCTGAAGGTCACTATTTGATCTATATCTACAAGGTAACCTCGATTAGAGGGAGGGGATAGATTAGATTTAGTTTTAGGTTTTTTTGGTTTTTTTAGATGAACTTTTTCTTTAGATGGGTTTAATTATGGTTGTCATTGACCATATCATTAAATTAGATAGAATTTACCCTTTGTTTAGACCAAGGGATTGTCTAATGCAGTTTACTTGGCTTCTATCCAGAATTATTTTTAAGAAATATTGTTAAATAAACAAATATGGATAGGTTTTTCAATTTACATTTATATTAATTTGTGATATGTCACTTGTTGTATTAGAAGGCATTGTATGTAGGATTTATATGCTTAACTCAATAAAATATTTAAAAAATATATGAAAGGGAGATTCCATTGATCTTCCAGGCTGTTTTGATGATCCTCTGTATTGACTTCTGGTACAATGCTTTGCAGCTACCATCCCACACAATGATGCAGCCAGAGAAAACACTCAATTGTGCTTTTGTAAAATGTTGCCAAAATGGGGGCCAGTAGCCTTGTCCTCCTCAACCTCTTTAGGCTTTTGTCCAGCTGTTTTTTTTTAATGCTCATGTTATTATTCTTGGTGGTGTATTTAAAACTATTAGGGGATCATAATTAGCAAGAATGATTAATCATAGACTCGGTGCTATGAGGCGCAGGAATAGGCCTTTGGTCAAACTTGTTCACGCTGACCAAGTTCCCCATCTGAACTCTTCCCACTTGTCCGCGGTGAGCCAATATTCTTCTCCCCTTTCCTGTCCATGTATGTTAATGTCTTTTGAGCCTTAATTGTATCTGTGTCTATTTCTTCTCAACTGTCCTCTCGGTAACTGGATTCTGAATTTCCTAATGGAAAGACTAGTCTGTCCGGGTTGACAGTAGAACATCGAGCACCATCACGCCGAGCAATGGCGCACCACAGAACGGTGGGCTCAGCCCACTACTGTTCGTGCTACTGACCCACGACTGCATCGTCAGATCCAGCTCCAACAGAGTCATTTAGTTTGTAGATGATACGACAGTCATCGTTTTCATCATCAACACGAGTCTCACTACAGAGAAGAGGTGGAAAATCTCGTAATATGGTGTGAGAATAATAACTTGAGTCTTAAGGCAAAAGAGATGATTGTCGACTAAAGGAGGATCAGGGATTACCACCCTCCATTATACAATAATAGCTCAGTAGTAGAGAACACCAACTTCATTAGAGTCCACTTAAGCAGTGGCCTATCCTGGATACGCAACCTTTCCTCACTTGTCAAGAAGCAACTTCACTTCCTGGGAAGACTGAGGCTGGCAAGGCTACCAGCCACCATCCTTTGTACAGGAGCTCTTTCGAAAGCATCCTGGCTGGCTGGGATCACTGTCGTATCGTTGCTTCAGAAAAATGGATTGGAGGTCAATCCACAGGACCATAAGAGTGGCAGAGAGGATCACTGAGATCTCCCTCACGCCCCATCGGCCTGATCTTCTGGGATCATTGACTAAAGAGAGTGAGCAGCCTTACCACTCTCCACACAGCATCTTTCAGCTGGTCCTGTTGGGGAAGAGATACCAGGCTGAGGGGAACAGCTTCTTCCACGGGCAGTAAAAATGCTGAATGACTGAATTAAACAATATTTATTTATTTTTGTATCTATAAGACACTTGTATGTTTGTCTGTATGTGTGCTATGTCTGAAAGTGCGTTTGCATGTTTTTGCATCAGAGGACTTGAGTACGCTGTCTTGTCAGTTGTTTGGGTGGGTCAGGATGGAGTGGAGGGTCAAGGCTATGACATCATCCAAGGACTGATTTGGATGGTAGGCAAATGGGAACTGGTTCGTCATTGGTGGAAATTGGGATTTGATGCATTTTGTTACCAGTTACTCAAAGAACTTCAAGATTGGACAGGTTTGTCCCTCTAAGTGGTAGTCATTCAGTCCTGTCTTGGGCACTGGGCTTTTGGTGGCTGCCTTAAATCCTGCAAGGGCTATGGACTGCTGCAGTGAGTTGTTGAAGATATCTGTAAGGACCTCCTAATGACATCTTTCCTTTAATTAGTTGATCAGAAACGCACGTGGTATTCCAAATGTGGCCTTACCAATGTCTCCCTACCCATCATATCCCAGCTCGTGATCTCACTGCAATAAACAGTGAAGACAAATACCTTCTTCACTACCCTGTTTACCTGTGTTGACACTCTCCAGGAACTTTGCACACGAACCCCTTGGTCTTCTTGTCCTACTGCATTCCTCAGGACCCTACCATTTACTGTCCAAGTCCTGCTCTGGTTTGACTTGATAAAATGCAACAACTTGCACATCTGCCTTAAATCCCTTCTGTGATTCATCAATCCATTGACTCAGATGATCAAGATCCTGTTTCTACTCTCAGATAACCATCCTCGTTGTCCTCTGTACCACCAATTATGTGTCATCTGCAAAGTTACTAACCATAACATGCTCATCTAGATCATTACTATAAATGATGAACAAGAATGGATGCAACACTGATCCCTGAGCCACACCATTTGTCACCCACTTCCAGTATGAAAAACAATCGTCCATTATCACCCTCTGTCTCCTACTGCCAACTAATCTAGCTCAGCTGCGATACTCTTGCCCTGCTGGTGAATGAAGTTCGCAGTTTGGCAGGTACTTGAAGAGTTTGGCTCCCAATCAGAAAAATCCAGCATAAAATTAAACATTTTTTTATCTTTTCAAAATGTTGAAAAGTGACAGACTGAATTGTTTATATTTTAACTATAAATTTGCATTATTCATTGGATCTACATTTTTTACAGACAGGATATTCCAGTATCCAGATTTCTCAAGTTGTACAATTTGATATTTAATTACTGCCAAGAATGAACATATGGCATTTTTTCATAATGAGGTTCCATCCAATAATTTGATATAATCCATTCCCATTTGTGTGCATGAATAGTCTGCATAAAGAACATAATAACAAGATATGGCTTTTGACAAGAAATAATTATTTTTCAAAACCTATAGAAGAAATTGCACTGGAGTTTGCTATGCCTTTCAGGTGTTACCAATGTGATAATTCTGAGAAATCTAATTTGAAGAATTCTGCTGTCAACTTAAAATTATCCAATATTCTGGTGCCCATGTCCTAACTCTACTCCATTTAAACATTATTGTCCGCAGACTTGTGTTGGTTGGTTTTTTAAATTCTAATAATTGTCTCTTAAGACCTTCATAATGTCCTGTCCCCCTTTGTAATTTCCAGCCCCGCAGTCCTCTGAAGTAAATGTAAACTTTCAATTTTCTTGAGCGTCGTCATTTTAATTGCTCCAACTGTTGTGCCTTCATCTGCCAGTCTTACCATCTGCACTTTTCACTGCAAATCTCCCTTTTTCACTGCAAATCTCCCTATCTACATTTAAGAATTCTATAAGACCTGTTTGTCAAGCTATTTATAAAGATGTGAAACCCCTCCTTTTGCAGCTATGCCAAATGTTATTTGATAATTCTTCAGTGAAGCCCTTGAGATCCTTTATTGTGGTAAAGGCCACCATGCAAAAGGCACGTTTGCATCAAAGGGTATTCAGAATGGTTTCAGCAAATCACCTTGCTGCAAATCTAAACAGATTTTCTTCATAATATGTAGCATGTTATTGGTGGACATTCTCTTCTTTGGCTTGGCTTCGCGGACGAAGATTTATGGAGGGGGTAAATGTCCACGTCAGCTGCAGGCTCGTTGGTGGCTGACAAGTCCGATGCGGGACAGGCAGACACGGTTGCAACGGTTGCAGGGGAAAATTGGTGGATTGGGGTTGGGTATTGGGTTTTTCCTCCTTTGCCTTTTGTCAGTGAGGTGGGCTCTGCGGTCTTCTTCAAAGGAGGTTGCTGCCCGCCAAACTGTGAGGCGCCAAGATGCACGGTTTGAGGCGATATCAGCCCACTGGCGGTGGTCAATGTGGCAGGCACCAAGAGATTTCTTTAGGCAGTCCTTGTACCTTTTCTTTGGTGCACCTCTGTCACAGTGGCCAGTGGAGAGCTCGCCATATAACACGATCTTGGGAAGGCGATGGTCCTCCATTCTGGAGACGTGACCCACCCAGCGCAGCTGGATCTTCAGTAGCGTGGACTCGATGCTGTCGACCTCTGCCATCTCGATTACTTCGACGTTAGGGATGAAAGCGCTCCAATGAATGTTGAGGATGGAGCGGAGACAACGCTGGTGGAAGCGTTCTAGGAGCCGTAGGTGATGCCGGTAGAGGACCCATGATTCGGAGCCGAACAGGAGTGTGGGTATGACAACGGCTCTGTATACGCTTATCTTTGTGAGGTTTTTCAGTTGGTTGTTTTTCCAGACTCTTTTGTGTAGTCTTCCAAAGGCGCTATTTGCCTTGGCGAGTCTGTTGTCTATCTCGTTGTCGATCCTTGCATCTGATGAAATGGTGCAGCCGAGATAGGTAAACTGGTTGACCGTTTTGAGTTTTGTGTGCCCGATGGAGATGTGGGGGGGGGCTGGTAGTCATGGTGGGGAGCTGGCTGATGGAGGACCTCAGTTTTCTTCAGGCTGACTTCCAGGCCAAACATTTTTGCAGTTTCCGCAAAACAGGACGTCAAGCGCTGAAGAGCTGGCTCTGAATGGGCAACTAAAGCGGCATCGTCTGCAAAGAGTAGTTCACAGACAAGTTTCTCTTGTGTCTTGGTGTGAGCTTGCAGGCGCCTCAGATTGAAGAGACTGCCATCCGTGCGGTACCGGATGTAAACAGCGTCTTCATTGTTGAGGTCTTTCATGGCTTGGTTCAGCATCATGCTGAAGAAGATTGAAAAGAGGGTTGGTGCGAGAACACAGCCTTGCTTCACGCCATTGTTAACGGAGAAGGGATCAGAGAGCTCATTGCTGTATCTGACCCGACCTTGTTGGTTTTCGTGCAGTTGGATAATCATGTTGAGGAACTTTGGGAGACATCTGATGCGCTCTAGTATTGCTTTTGTGAGGTCAACAAAGGTGATGTAGAGTCCTTTGTTTTGTTCTCTGCACTTTTCTTGGAGCTGTCTGAGGGCAAAGACCATGTCAGTAGTTCCTCTGTTTGCACGAAAGCCGCACTGTGATTCTGGGACATACAACTGCTCTAAAAGGTCAAAAGTTTTTTTTCATCTGGACACCTATCACAGGCTTTCTCAAAACCAAGAATGGTAGGATTTTCTCCAGCTTGCTGCAGGATTTGTGTATCCTCAAGAATAAAGTACATATGGCATGTACGTTGCTATTCTTTGGGAATTGAACACTTTCAAATCCATTTAATTCAGTTTTAATGTGAATTGTATTTTATACTGTGCTGCTGTGAACGGAAGTCATTGTAGAAAAACTTGAACATTAACTCGTATCCCAAGATATGGTTTCAAACAACATATTGGTCAAGAAATTACTGATTGAACATCATTTATCATATTCCTTCATATAATGAACCCATTCTCCATCATATTAAATACAACCCCAGGGGGAAATGTACATTGTGTATAGCAAGGACATGAAAATACACTACAATCTCTCACAGCGGTGCTTGGTCCAATCATCATTCACTGAGTTAGTTGCACGATGGGCTTTAGTGGTGAAAGAACCATGAGGAAATGACACCATCAGGCCAGTTTTTACCAATTACAGGTCTGTTTGTCCTTGATATGGGCAGGAGTATTTGCTATTTATGAAGATCAGGTCTTGTGAAAATGCTGAGGTCATTCTCCATCTTGATGTGTGACATTACCCTTGAGCTGTGGGATAGGTAAAGAACAATTCAAACTTAGAGAACACTGAAGGTAAAGAAAATCATTTTGGGTTGATTGTACCTATGGATATTGAAATAACATGGACAATGAGCATGATATCACTGACAGCAATTTCTAGATGTCTTCATGTAATTGTAGAGACACAGATGGAGGTCTTTCATAGGAATGATGGCAAACATTGATAACCTTGCCTTCAATATAATACAAGTTCTGGGCCACAGTCAAATTCAGTGGGGTAATTTCTATTTGTTCCCAATGGAAATAGATACTGTAAATATAAATTTTACTCTGTCCATTGGGAAATGTGAACTAAATCTATACAAGTAAATCACAAAATTCTGTAGACACCGTGGTTCAAGTAAAAGCTCAAAATGCTGGAAAATACAAAATGCTGACTTACCTACTGCATCTGATGCACCTTTTGTGGCATTCTCTATGTCAAAGAGATCGGTCGCAGACTGGGAGATCACTTTGTTCAGCACCTCCGTTCCGTTCACAACCACAGCGACCTGCCAGTGGCCAACCATTTCAATTCGGGGTCACACTCACGCGCTCATGTCTGTCCATGGCCTATATACTGTTCCACCCTGACCACCCGCAGATTATTTTTCCGGCTGTGAACCCTCCAGCCACATGGCGTGAACATCAACTTTCCATTAAAGCTGCTTGCCTTTCCCTTTTCCTGTCCTTCCAGTTCTTTCACCACACAGCCCTACCATCTCCCCTCCCCCTCAATGCTGCTGTTCCATCCCTCCTTTCTCCACCTATCATCTCCTGCTTGCCACTCCTTATTTTTCTATATTTTGTATCTATTGTCTCTTTTTAATTTAACCTAATGTACACTATTCTCATTTTTCAGGAAATATCTGTTCAACTGCAGCAAGAAAGAATTTTGGCGCACATGTGCATTGTTCAAGTAAAACACACACAACGCTGGAGAGACTCTGCAGATCAAACAATATTCAGCAATGGCAGAGATATATAACTGACATTTTGGGCTTGAGTATGAGAAAATTTTGGTGAGCATCAGGATAAAAGAGTGGGGTGGGGTAGCAGGGCAATGTTTTTGACAATAAATGAATTACCGTAATATTAAGAAATCATGAATTTCTCTATTGCTTGTTAATCTTGAATGGGAGGGGTGGAGGACTGGTGACTAACGTTCTAATTTTTGGTCATTGTGCTGGGACGGCATTGTGGACACAGCCACATTTTTAAAATTGGAAATGAAACAAATATTTGCCGGTTTTAAAACCTGTTTTTGATCCTATTCCATAGTTAGCTTTAGGAGTCAGGGCAACACAAGAAGCTCCATCTAGTGGTCTGGTTGAAGATTTGTAAAACTTTTGCTTAAAATGGTGATCATCAATCATAAATTCAATCGAAGATTGAAGATTCAACAATATCAATAATAGAAGTGTCAAATAATTACACTGTCACGTTGAATAGTATTGTAATCAGTTCTGCATCCAGCTTGAATTAATTAATCTTGGATGGAGAAATAAACAGGCAAAAAATAATTTCTGTGAACATTAAGCATGGCGTCAGGCATTTCCTAGCTTTATTTGTTTCAAGGATTACCAAAATCAAATGACCCTTTATGGTGTTTCCAGCAACCCTATCTACATCTGTTGAGTGACACAATGAAATGTGTGCAGTCTGGCAACATCATAAATAGGGTGTCCTGGAATATATTTGCTTCCTGATGTAGTTATTATGTCCCAATCTGTTTAATTTTGGACAAAATATCAATTGACATAGTCACAACCCAACGGTACTATTGAGCTGCTTTGTAAGCAACTTTTCTTTAAAATATTATCCCAGTGTATTATTTTTGATGCTGTGACATAAGACTATATCAGTAAAGTAGCAGCAAATGCTGCATTGAGGTTTTGCTATCTACTTAGTTCAACCTTTAGAGTTCATTGTTGAAAATGCAGAGGGTCAGAGACCACTTTGGTTGCTCGACATAATAATTTAGTTGGTCTCATTCTGCAGAGGCTGGAGGGGCGTTTACCTGTTACTGTGTGTGATTCATTGCTAAAACATGATGAAAAGTTGCATAAATTATGATAATTCCAAAGCATTATGGGGCTTTGAAATTCATGCCTTTGAATGGCATTAGGAAGAATTTAAGTCTATTTTTTTTAATGTATATAAACCAAAGACAGGACAACTTCTTACATTTGAAATTGATCATATACTGGGCCTAATATTGCCACTTGCATAATTGTTAAGCCAGAATCTCTGGTTTAGTTCAACAACAGAAAGGATTACTGAACAACAAAGGAAACCTGTAACTCCCGTGAAGACTGGTGTTACAGAAGAGTGGAACAACACGAAATAGTTAAGAACTGAATAAACTAATTATGATACTTAAAGGATGGTTCTGGTATCTAGATCAGCCCAATGGTGCCTTCCAGTATTCAGTCTGCCGAATCTTGCTAATTGTGGGAGCATATTGTGTGTTTCACAACTCTGTTATCAGAAAAAATTGGTGATGTGTCCCAGTGAATATCAGAAAGCCAGATGGTTACACAGCTGATCCTGCAGGAAGCAAATGAAGTGGCATACTTTCTTAGAGGATTAGAGTACGATTATTTGGAAGAATCAACACACCTCTCTCCCAAAGAACTGCTTCTTTTACCTACCCAAGTCTTTTAAATAAAATTATTGGTAGCTATTGCATCCTAATCTTGATTTTTGACATTGTTCTTCACAAAAGTACCAATACAAATATTCCCATGATTTATTGAAATTATTTAAATTGAAAGAATGTTCATTTTTTTTCCTCAATATTGTAAGTCAATAACAAAAAAAACCCACTGGTTGGACTTCACTAATAGATAAGACGCTTAAATGCATTGTTCGGAATCTCTTATTTCACTTCTAAGTATACCTAACAGTTTCTGTGAAGAAAGTTATGTTTCAAAAACTCAATTGAGTTTATATTTAAGTTACACGGATAGAGAATGAGGATAATACAGTGAACGCTATTGGTTTGCTGTAGTTTTTTAAAGAAAGTATGTCTATGGTTAAATGTGGTAATTCCCTCAGTCACATTGCAAAGCAGGGTTGATTCTAACAGGGAGTGAGTGATATGGCTTCCTTGCCTTGTCTAGAGAAGGGATGTATGTGTCTGTAAAATAATTAGCCTAGCAAGAGAAGATGATAATAAGAAAAGTTATAAAAGGAAAAACAATGCAGATGGTACACATCCAGATTTTCACCAAATTAAAGTTTTTCAGTTAAGTAGAAATGGCCTAGCGTTCGAGTGTCAAATGTATGTGTACATTGTGAACTCTTGTTTTTAAATTTCTCATTAGTCAACTGTTTGTATTGTACCAACTACTTCTGAATTATACATGAAAATCCTTTTCATAAATATTTAAAAATCATGCAGTGGAATTGGAATGTCGCAACAGCCATTAAATTTGTGGTGCTTTTAAACACAATGAAGGTACTTATTTAATATAGTTGCTTTATTGAACATAACAAAATGACAGCTCTCACAGATTTCATGTAGTCATTGATACACTACACCCCAGAATGGGGTTTAAACATGAAAGTTATTACTACAGAGACCACAATTCCAGATTTAAATGGGGAAGAGTAGAAAAACCTTCCATTTTCTGCTGAAATATAAATTCATTGGAATTTCTGTTGATTAACTATGCAAACACCTACCACTTAATTTGATGCCCCTTATAAATTTTGATGTAAAAAATCCATTACACATCAGCTACAACAATAAAAGAATGCATTTTACAATTTTACAATGTTGCACAATTAGAATAATATTGTATCACATAATTTTGATACTTATGATAAATTTTAAAGCAAATTTAAATTCCATCTGTTTCATTTGTGTTTCACAAGCAGTGGACATTGCAAAAGACTGGCTAAAGGCCAATGTTTTTAACCACTGTGCATTATTTATGAAAACCCAACTTAAAAAGAGGGGAGACCAAATCACAGAATCATGCAATCTAACCAAAGACATGTTCAACATGGACTAAGCAAAAGAGCTGGTAATCTAATATCTTGTTTCCTGTTAAAACTTAATTCCATCACTGTTCATAGTTCACAGGAGACAGAAAATTCAGTTTGTAATGTTTACCTCAGTTTTTTTTTTAATTGTAACCCTGTAAATGCTGCAATGACACAGTAGGTTTTCAAATGGAGAAACTATTTCATTCTTAAAGCAATATTGTAGTTCAGATATCTGTATAACAGAAAAATGTCTGACTAAGTTTAATGGAAACCTAACTATATACAAGGAGAAACCATAATAAGTGTTTTGGCTACCATTATGCCTGTTCCATCGTTTAAAACCATTTCTACCTCAACACCACTTTTCTATACGGACTCCATCCACCTTTATTTCCAAAAATCTAATTTTTTTTTAATATACTTTGTATCTGTCCCATTCCAAGCATGGATGCTAAGCATAGATCAGTCAGATGATTAATTTAAAATAGGGCTTAAAAGGGACAAAGAACAAGAGGAGGTAAGGTGTTTTAGGAAACAAATTCCACAGCATGAATGAAGGACAACAAAGTGGTGAGGTCACAAAAGAGGAGTTAAAGAGAAAAGTTCCAGATGGATTGTACACTTCAGGTCAGAAGTCAGCATTTAATCAATTCACCAGAATAAAATAATTATGTGTCACTTTAATACGTTTCTTTGAAGGATTGAGCAGGCAAAACAGGGACTTGGAAACATGGTCAGGTCACAGATGGTCCACTGAGTCTCCTTCTACTTTGAATTCTCTACCTTGGAAAGTCATGGACTTCAGTCATTGAGTTCTTTTCCTGTCACAATCATAGCTTGATTGATTCCCCATTATTTAGGAATTAAAGGAATATGGAGAATGTTAGTTTAATTTAGTTTGTCAATGTTATATGTAGTAGTGAGAAGGATACTTTTGTGAGCAGGTCAACATTCATGCAGCCAAATAAAATAGAAGAACAAAAGTACAATTGATTTGAGGTAGATGATTTTGATGAGTTGTGGAGTGGATGTGAAGGACTGCCTTAGTCCTGTTTCTCTTTCCTACATTCTTATACCAACTCACTTAACCATTTTCCTGAGTAGCAAATTGATAAATACCACCTGGACCCATGTAAGATACAGAAAAGGACGTGTTAGATCAAGAATTTCACCATGAGTGACCTGTAACTGCAGCAAGTGCAGGGTGCATTTGTCTAACTGAGACCTGTGAAATTTTGCACCCGAGTTTCAATCTTTTTGTTTGGTCTCCTGGGCATCCACCACCAAAAGCTGAAACTAAGAGGCTAATACAATTATTGAACATTACTTGGGATTAAAATGTAAGGATGTGGGTTAAGTCACTGTACTTGTGTGTGCAAGATGGATTACAGTGGGGAAGATATTTATGCCCTATCGCCATGTGAACTGTAAGATCCATCTTTCAGTCAAACTGCATTTTTAAAAATTTAGACATACAGCACGGTAACAGGCCATTTCAGCCCACAAGCCCATGTCACCCAATTAACCTACAACCCTGGTACATTTCGAATGGTGGGAGGAAACTGGAACCCCTGGGGAAAACCCATGCTGACATGGGAGAGCGTACCAACTCCTCCCAGACAGTGTGTGATTTGAACCCTTATCCCGATTGTTGGCGCTGTAACGCATAACAAATTTTCCGCTGCAACCGTGTCTGCCTGTCCCGCATCGGACTTGTCAGCCACAAACGAGCCTGCAGCTGACGTGGACATTTACCCCTCCATAAATCTTCATCCGTGAAGCCAAGCCAAAGAAAGAACAGCATGATAAAAAGAAAAGACAGAGGAACTCAATGAGCCAGGCAGCATCCATGGACAGAAATGGTCAACCATAAGGTGCTGATATGGTGTAAGAGAAACAACATGAATCTCAACATAGAGAATACGAAGGGGATGTCAGGAGGACCAAGAACGACCACCCTCCACTACACATCAACAACTCTGTAGATGAGAGAGTGGAGAGCACCAAGTTCCTTGGAGTTCACAACATGGACACACATCTCCTCCTTTGTCAGGAAGGCACAACAACAACTGCACTTCCTGAGAAGACTGAAGTGGGCAAGGCTACTGGCCACCATTATGTCAACCTTCTATAGTTCTATTGAGAGCGTTCTGGTGGGCTGCATTACAGTGTGGTACAGTTGCTCCAGAGAAATGGATCAGAGGTCAATCCACAGGACCATAAGAGAGGATCACAGGATTCTCTCTCTTTCTTTCCCCTGCCCCCCCCCATCCCAATGTGATCTACTGGGATTATTGACTGAAGAGGGTTTGAAAAATCATTGAAAAATGAGACGAGGACTCATGTAGGCTAAAGGTTGCTGGTGACTGCAGTCAAGGGACTCACACCAAGCTGCGGACTGCTGGAGACTGGCTGAAGAGGTACGAGGCAATGTTCCCTCTAATTTTTAGTGCAAAATTCTTGTATGCAATTTTTTTTCCTGTCACAAAAGCATGTGCGCACTGATGCTTGTGCAAATATAAACTTGAAATTGTTTCAAGATCATTTTAGCCTTTCTCTCATGGCTAATAAAACTGTATTGGCATGTTTTAATATAATACAAGTCTTTGGCTTGCTTCGCGGACGAAGATTTATGGAGGGGTTAAAAGTCCACGTCAGCTGCAGGCTCGTTTGTGGCTGACAAGTCCGATGCGAGACAGGCAGGCACGGATGCAGCGGCTGCAGGGGAAAATTGGTTGGTTGGGGTTGGTGTTGGGTTTTTCCTCCTTTGCCTTTTGTCAGTGAGGTGGGCTCTGCGGTCTTCTTCAAAGGAGGTTGCTGCCCGCCAAACAGTGGTACCACTTATTGGAACCGGGATGTGAGAGGGTGCTGGAGGATTCAGGATCGTGCCAGATGTGTGCAGCTGGAGCTGAGGTCACTGATAATTTGGACTGAAGGCTGCGATGAAGGGCCAAAACCTGAAATGTCAGTTATGTATCTTTGACTGCGTCTGGGATTGTCTGATCTCAGAAGCTAAGCAGGCTCAGGTCTGGTCAGTTCTTGGAGGGGAAACCACTCAGAATACCAGGTGCTGTTGGTTTCTGTGAGGAGTGCCTTATGGTAGATAAAAAGTTAAGAATTTCATGTATATATGACAGTATATTGATATGTTTTTGGGAGATAAATTGGGAAAGGTTTGTTAGTGTAGGTCACAGACAAACACTTTAAAACCGATCTTATTAAAATACTGGAGCTCTGCTAATACCAGACATATTTGTGCAAGAGTTTTGGAGAGGGCCCAAGAGACTTCATTAATGGATTGTTGCTTACAAAAAGGCAACAGATAAAAGAACATGTCGGAGCTGCCTACGGTCTGGAGTGGAACTTGCTCTTTTTTGGAGGGACAGGTGGTTTTGCAAGTAGAGTCAAGCAGGGTTTCTCTCAGAAAGAGAGAGAGAGACACACACACACACACAGATCACTTCTACAGTGTTACAGTCAGTAGCAGCAGCTGGGACTGGAACAGGACAAGCTGCCAAGCTTGTGGAAAACCCCATTTGGAAGAAGGATTGTCACTGCTTAGTTCAGCCTGGCCAAAGCTCTTGTGTTTCTTTCAAGAGGAGAGGACTGGCTCTCTAATGTTTCACTTGAAATAAGCAAAACAAAAAGGGACTCTGTGGTAACCTGAAAGAAAGAGGTTATCATCTGGAGAACCCTGAGGGGGCAAGTTTCTTCAGCAAGACACTGAAGTGGCTGATGGAAGTAAATTAGTTGTGGCTGTCCTGGAACAACCAATCTCTCTCTCTCTCTGAAAACGGTCAAGAACCTTCCTGAGCGGTAACCATTTACCTTTCAAGCACCAAAGCCTGGTGAACTTTATAAATTCTGTGCACAGTCAACCAGTGAACTTGGAGAAGTGAGATTGGATTGAGAACCAAAAAACTTTTCTGAACTTACACACAAGTGTGCTTAGAATTAGAAGGGAGTTTTCAATAGTGATAAGGTGGAGTGTGACCCTGTGTTCATGTTTAAAGATGATTAAAAGCAACTTTTGTTTAAGTAACCATTTGTCTTGGTGAATATCTATTGCTGCTGGGTTTTGGGGTCGTAACATAGGTTTCATTTTAAATGTAGTATTATGTGACAGTAATGGAACCTTACCTTTTTAAAAAATCTTTGGCAAGTAAAGTACACCTGCTGGGTTTCTGCAGA